>NC_064631.1:487692635-487948853 GCF_023864275.1 Schistocerca cancellata
CACGTTTTTGTGCCCGGAAAACTTTAGCTTGGCTTGATGAATTACCCCAAAAAATAATCCCATATGACATTATGGAATGAAAGTAAGCATAGTATGCCAGCTTTTTCATTTTTATATCCCCTATGTCTGACAAAATTCGAATTGCAAACAGAGATTTGTTAAGATGCTTCAGCAGTTCTGTGGTGTGCTCCTCCCAGTTGAATTCATTATCAAGCTGTAATCCCAAGAATTTAACACTGTCCACTTCTTCTATCTTCTTGTCGTCGTATATTTGACATATACTCTTGGGACACACCTTACAAGTTCTGAACTGCATGTAGTGTGTTTTTTCAAAGTTTAGTGACAAAGAATTGGCTAGGAACCAGTGATTAATGTCCACAAATATTTTATTGGCTGATCTTTCTAAGACTACACTTGATTTGCTATTTATTGCAATGTTTGTATCATCAGCAAACAAAACAATCTTGGCATCTGGTAATGTTACTGATGAAAGGTCATTGATATACACAAGAAAAAGTAAGGGCCCCAAAATGGAACCTTGTGGGACCCCACATGTAATTAGTTCCCAGTTGGATGATGCCTGTTAGCTTGATACATGTCTCTTTCCTAATAACACCCTTTGTTTCCTGCCAGAGATATAAGATTTGAACCATTTTGCAGCATTTCCTGTTACACTATAATATTCAACTCCCTAGCAAGGTCTTCTTTCTGAAGCTTTCCAGCATACCGCACACACTGTGCCCACGCTGAAGTAGGATGTTGTCTATTGCTTTATGCACAGGTGATACAGGTTGTGTTATGTTGAACAATTTGTTTTTTCCTCCACATTATCATTTAACTTGTAACCAAACTGACTGTCAAATTATACTGACTGTGATATGTTAGTAAACATAAAATGTTGTGGCCACATTCATGTGCATTAATGTCAGATTTGTACCTTCTGTCCTGTGACTTGTATAAATTAACAAGGAGCAAAAGTTCAGCACGAGTCTGGCTTATAATGTACATAATATATTTATTTAAGCCAGAGCACTATGTCTGCTTTCCTGCTGTTTCTACTTAGCGTTTTCTCTGTAACAGCTGAATGACAACTGGAATGGCAATTACAATGACCGATTTTGAAACAGCATATGGCAATAATTGATCAGTGAACCATTTCTTGCAACTGACAATGTTCATATCCGAATGATGGTTACTGTTGTTGTTCTTGCAGCTACATACAAATTTACTCCCCCATTACAAAACCAAATGATGAGCCAGCATGGAGAATAATTATCTGAGAACCTATTCCTATGGGAACTGTAAAACCGCCAGTACCATCACTCATTTTCCAACAGGACGCCTTCCTACATGAAGGGAACTGTAATACACAAGCTATACCTGCAAGCTGCAAATTATTTGAGTCCAATAAATGTCATTTTCATAAAAATGTGGACAACAGCATTCACATATATGTGCTATCGCGTTTTGTATGTACTCTTCGCTTTAAAAAGCATTTGAAAATCATTTTGAGGAGATCAGAAGTCCCGCGAAAAAACAGCCATGTGACGTGAGATCACGTCACTTGAATTGTCATGATGTGCCATGCCCGGACAGACAGTGTGAATTTACCTTGACTTGATGGTTCTGTGACATGATGGTGCTGTGACAGAAAGTGTGATCTGGCCTAGATTCTTTTTTCCATGAGTATTAGTCCCACAAGGTATGCAGGAGAATTTTGTGAAGTTAGGAAAGTAAGAGATGAGGTACCGATGGAAGTGAAACTGTGAGAGAGGGTTGTAGTCAAGATTGGATAGTTCAATTGGTAATGCACTAACCCCAGGATCGAGTCCCAATCTCAAGCAGGTCTTTAATCTTTCAGGAAGTTTCGAGATTACTGATGTCAGGTCACAACAGACTCCACACACATATATGCCTAAACACTGTTTCTATCTTGCTCAGGTACATTCACTCTATCTGCCAATGACATCATTATAAGCCCTGTTTCTCCATTTTTGTACTCTTAACAAAGTGACCCTCTTACTTCTATTGCCTGATACAGACCAGCACTATGTTCAAAAGTAATCGGATCCTAGTTCATCCTACAGCTGTTTTCCTACCCTTCTAACACATGAACCAACTGAAAACTAGATATGTGGGTGTGTACCGAATAAGCTATATTCTTAATTTTGAAATTATTGCTATAAGTTTGTTGAAATTGGACTACATTTGCAGCTATCTTAGCAAGATGTAAAACATTTTTTTCCTATTTATCATAAAGTTGGTAGAATAAGTCATATGTCTGATACATCTATTACCTCTTGCCATTTCCCACCTCCTTTTGGCCATATCCTTCCTTGATCTGTCAACATCATGTCTAACTTTTTCTGTTCCAAGTTGAAGGTTTCCTGTTCCACTATCATCCTGTTTCTACTCCATTTCATAAATAGCCATTGAAAACCCTCATTCATTTTTTGAATTCCAACCCTACTACAGATAGAAATACCAGTTACAATTGCATCAAAACCATGAACTAACAATCCTATGGAAACTCAAGCTTTCAACTCACTTTTATCATAACACTTTAACAATAACAATCTAATACTCTATTGATTAGACAGCAAAAATCATTTACAATTCTCATCGCTATGTTCTTGCAAATGTCATGAAATAGAACAAGAAAAGCTTAAATACATTCTGCAAAAATTTACTATGTGATAAGGATGTATGCCTATCTTAGCAATGCTGAAAAGAGAAACAATTGAGAAAAACTAACCCTGCTTGCTGTACAAAAATTTGCCTAGAACCCTCACTACTAATATTATGCTTTTATTTCGAGTGATAAATAAAGGAAAGAGTGGTGTTGTATAGAAGTAATAAATTAGACGCTACCACACAGATATTTCTATGCAAACTTCAGAAATATATACGTTATTATTAATTAAATAACTTGCATGAGCAAAAGTGCAGGAATACATGTTTCCCCTGTACATGCAAGGTACCATACATTTTAAGACGTCCTAAGATAGAATGGCAAGAAATGCTTTTGTGTTTATGAAACACATGCATTGACAATTTCTGAAAATAAATTGGTCTTTCTGAAAGTGACCTCATTAATGTAGATACTTGAATATGTTAGCTTCCACAACAAAAATTATAGTATCCAGTGTCTTGTTGCTAACTGGTTTTTACCTCATCTAGCTAAAGGAGTGTCGAGTATCACACATTGAATATGCATGAGTACGGTATATACAATGAAACTGCAGCTACAAAATGAGAAGTAATAGCTACAGATGTATCTCAGGCATAGATACTCGGTTCGCTCTTGTTCTTCTTGTATATGTATATACTGTATATAGGGTGAGTCACCTAACATTACCGCTGGATATATTTCGTAAACCGCATCAAATACTGACGAATCGATTCCACAGACCGAACGTGAGGAGAGGGGCTAGTGTAACTGGTTAATACAAACCATAAAAAATGCACGGAAGTATGTTTTTAACACAAACCTACGTTTTTTTAAATGGAACCCCGTTAGTTTTGTTAGTGCATCTGAACATATAAACAAATACGTAATCAGTGCCGTTTGTTGCATTGTAAAATGTAATTACATCCGGAGATACTGTAACCCAAAGTTGACGCTTGAGTACCACTCCTCCGCTGTTCGATCGTGTGTATCGGAGAGCACCGAATTACGTAGGGATCCAAAGGGAACGGTGATGGACCTTAGGTACAGAAGAGATTGGAACAGCACATTACGTCCACATGATAACATCTTTTTAATGGCCTTTCACTGACGCACATGTACATTACCATGAGGGGTGAGGTACACGTACACACGTGGTTTCCGTTTTCAATTACGGAGTGGAATAGAGTGTGTCCCGACATGTCAGGCCAATAGATGTTCAATGTGGTGGCCATCATTTGCTGCACACAATAGCAATCTCTGGTGTAATGAATGTCGTACACGCCGCAGTACATCTGCTGTAATGTCGCCGCAGGCAGCCACAATACGTTGTTTCATATCCTCTGGGGTTGTAGGCACATCACAGTACACATTCTCCTTTAACGTACCCCACAGAAAGAAGTCCAGAGGTGTAAGATCAGGAGAACGGATTGGCCAATTTATGCGTCCTCCACGTCCTATGAAACGCCCGTCGAACATCCTGTCAAGGGTCAGCCTAGTGTTAATTGTGGAATGAGCAGGTGCACCATCATGCTGATACCACATACGTCGACGCGTTTCCAGTGGGACATTTTCGAGCAACATTGGCAGATCATTCTGTAGAAACGCGACGTATGTTGCAGCTGTTTGGGCCCCTGCAATGAAGTGAGGACCAGTGAGGTGGTCGCCAATGATTCCGCACCATACATTTACAGTCTACGGTCGCTGTCGCTCTACCTGTCTGAGCCAGCGAGGATTGTCCACGGACCAGTAATGCATGTTCCGTAGATTCACTGCCCCGTAGTTTGTGAAACCCGCTTCATCGGTAAACAGGTAGAACTGCAACGCATTCTCTGTTAATGCCCATTGACAGAATTGCACTCGATGATTAAAGTCATCACCATGTAATTGCTGATGTAGCGACACATGAAACGGGTGATTCTACTTTGATTCAGTCCACCGGCTCTCGCAATGTCCCGTGTACTCATGTGTGGGTTCATGGCAACAGCAGCTAACACACCAACTGCACCCGTTTCTCCTGTGACGGGCCTGTTACGGACCCGTTTGCACGCTACGACCATACCTGTTGCATACGGTTGGCGGTAGATGTTTTGCAATGTGCGGCACGTTGGATGCTCTCTGTCCAGGTACCGTTCTGCATACACCCTGCAGGCTTCAGTTGCATTTCGTCGACACTCGCCATAGATGAGTATCATCTCCGCCTTTTCAGAGTTCGAATACACCATGGTCACAGTTCCTACAACACTACACTATCACAGACGTCTGGTAACACGGTGTACTACAGTTGGTCTGCGTGCGGAGACGAATGCAGAATAACAATAGCAGCAAGCGCTACATGCGGACACTGCGACAGCTAGACCAAACCACAACAGTGCACTACAGCCACACTCGTAAACACGGTCGTCATCGTAAACATGTCCCTGCAGATGCTGCTCGCTGACCGTGGCCCGTGTTTGTTACAACACGCAGCTGAACGTCGGAGGTTTCAAGCGTCAACTTTAGGTTACAATATCTCCGGATGTAATTAACAGTTTACAATGCAACAAACGGCACTGATTACGTATTTGTTTATATGTTCAGATGTGCTAACAAAACTAACGTTGTTCCATTTAAAAAAACGTAGGTTTGTGTTAAAAAACATATTTCTGTGCGTTTTTGTATGGTTTGCATTAAACAATTACACTAGCCCCTCTCCTCACGTTCGGTCTGTGGAATCGGTTCGTCAGTATTTGATGTGGGTTACGAAATATATCCAGCGGTAACGTTAGGTGACTCACCCTGTATATATACATATATATATATATATATATATATATATATATATATATATATATATATATATATATATATATATATATATATATATGCTGTGATATGCAAATGATTAGCTTTTCAGAGCATTCAGACAAGGTTGGCGCCGGTGGCGACACCTACAACGTACTGACATGAGGAAAGTTTCCAACCGATTTCTCATGCACAAACAGCAGTTGACCGGCGTTGCCTGGTGAAACGTTGTTGTGATGCCTCGTGTAAGGAGGAGAAATGCGTACCATCACGTTTCCGACTTTGATGAAGGTTGGATTGTAGCCTATCGCATTTGCGGTTTTTCGTATCGCGACATTGCTGCTCGCCTTGGTCGAGATCCAATGACTGTTAGCAGAATTTGGAATCGTTGGGTTCAGGAGGGTAATATGGAACGCCGTGCTGGAGCCCAATGGCCTCGTATCACTAGCAGTCGAGATGATAGGCATCTTATCCGCATGGCTGTAACGGATCGTGCAGCCACGTCTCGATCCCTGAGTCAACAGATGGGGACATTGGCAAGACAACAACTATCTGCACGAACAGTTCGACGACGTCTGCAGCAGCATGGACTATCAGCTCGGAGACCCTTGACGCTGCATCACAGACAGAAGCGCCTGCGATGGTGTACTCAATGACGAACCTGGGTGCTCGAATGGCAAAACGTCATTTTTTCGGATGAATCCAGGTTCTGTTTACAGCATCATGATGGTCGCATCCGTGTTTGCCGACATCGTAGTGAACGCACATTGGAAGCGTGTATTCGTCATCGCCATACTGGCGTATCACCCGGCGTGATGGTATGGGGTGCCATTGGTTACACGTCTCAGTCACCTCTTGTTCGCATTGACGGCACTTTGAACAGTGGACGTTACATTTCAGATGTGTTACGACCCGTGGCTCTACCCTTCATTCGATCCCTGCGAAATCCTACATTTCAGCAGGATAACGCACGACCGCATGTTGCAAGTACTGTATGGGCCTTTCTGGATATAGAAAATGTTCGACTGCTGCTCTGGCCAGTACATTCTCCAGATCTCTCACCAATTATATGTCTGGTCAATGATGGCCAAGCAAGTGGCTCGTCACAATACACCACTCACTACACGTGATGAACTGTGGTATCGTGTTGAAGCTGCATGGGCAGCTGTACCTGTACACGCCATCCAAGCTCTGTTTGACTCAATGCCCAGGCGTATCAAGGCCGTTATTACGGCCAGAGGTGGTTGTTCTGGGTACTGATTTCTCTGGATCTACGCACCCAAATTGTGTGAAAATGTAATCACATGTCAGTTCTAGTATAATATATAGGTTCAGTGAATACCCGTTTATCATCTGCATTTCTTCTTGGTGTAGCAATTTTAATGGCCAGTAGTGTATACATATATATATTATCTGCTATCATATAACCAAGAGTTATGAATAGTTCACTATGCTGATGAAGCAAGTGTTATAGGCAAGCTTAATGGAAACCTTCAATACTCGAAAATATAAATATAAATTTCTTGAAAATTAATATCTGTTTTTTTTTTTTTTTTTTTTTTGTAAATGGACAGTGATCGAGTTTGAATAAAGAACAAAACTTGCAGTTCTGTACTGCACAACACCTGTATACACTACTAGAAGTGATGGATGAGGGTGAATCAATAAATGATATTGAATAACTTTGGTATTTATATTGAACCTGAACTGGAAGTCATATATAAAAGAGCTGGTAAAACATCTAAACACTAGACATTTTATGTTACAAGTAAAAGTTACTTAAACATATAAACTCTAGAAATTTGCTGTAGGAAATAAAACCAGAATCTGGGATTGAAACTGTCAAAGAGTCGCCTTGCTTTTCTTATTATGTTCACTAATATCTTATGGCATCTTCGTCAGAGGTAACTTGTCATTGAAGGAGAAAGAATTCGTTGCAGAGAAATGTGTGATAAGGGCCATGTGTGGTGTCATCTTCAGGACTTCTTATGGAGATTTCTTTGCACAACTGGGCATACTGACAATCGAATCACAGAGTATTTACGCTCTTATAAAGCCCACTGTCTACTGACACAATACTAAAATTACTGTAAATCGCATAAATTTCATTGTAACTCACAACCTCTATTACAATTCTCAGCACTGATCGTGTCCCACTTGTTCTGAACGGAGTGAGAGATTTAAACCAGAGACTTCAAAGGTTCTGTGACAAGTTGGACACTGACTCCCTAGAATTGTGGCACAGGGCCACTATGCATTAGAGGCTACTTCCCAGGCACCTAACTGTGTATAATGTGCACATAATGCTTTTTAGATCTGACACCTCTCCACCCAGCCCAGACAATGATAGCTTGGGTGACCTTAAAGTCTAAGTGCGAGATCAGGGAAAAACTCCCAGAGACAGTGGCATTGAAATCATGGTTTTCAGTCGTTTAACACCAAGAAATGCCAGAGTTTGAAGCACTCTGAGCTTGAGTAAAGCTAGGTACAGAGAGCTAGTGAAAACCCAAAATTGACAACATGAGATTTTTGGGGTAAATCTAAGTGCATAATAAAAGAACAGGTTAATGGGAAATGGAGGTTATGAATTTGTCATAGTGGAAAGTAAAGTAAAGTCCAACATAATAGAAATGGAAACTATATATAAGTTTTATATTTACAGTGAAAACGTATTTAGTTCATTAGAAAATAAATTACAGACTAGTAGTTTGCCCTGCAACCCATCAACTTAATGTGTACACATTAATCACAAAATAATTTTAACTAAATTAAAATATTATGGTGTCATGGGATATGTAGCAACACAAAGTGTGTCTTGCAAATAAATGGAGCATTCTGATTAGCCCTTACTGCATTTACCCGGAAAATTACTGATGCTGCTGATGTGGGAGCACTGTCCGCCTTTTTTTCCCAGCAAACGAGACTTTTAGTGGAAAAACTGATGCGGTCTTCAGATTGTCAAATAAAGAAAGATACTTCCTCAATTACCCTGCTGGGCCACTGACGATGGAAGCTTGAATATTTCAGCGTGAAACCGATATCCAACCTGGCTACATATATCTACATACCATATTGGTGTAGTACACATACAATTCGTATCCTGCACCATACAAAATCACCACTTCTGCGTTCTGCATATAGCTATCGACCATCAGACACTTTCACATATACTGCGAAGACAGACAGCGTAAGCATGTGTCGTCGTAACTGCCGTCTGCTTCACATCTCCTGTGAACCAAGCTACGTAAATGTAAGTATTAACTGTGTTTTTCTTACTTGTCACTTCTTTTTCCGTGTTTTTTTGCTTTTAGGCAGCTTTAATTTTCGAGCACTAGTAATAGTGTTCCATAGATTTCGTGTTTATTTTGAATACAGTCCAGAGACAGTTAGTGCTTATTTTTGGTGTTTCCAACAAGAAGTGTCTAGTAACCACAGTTTAGTCAGCTATCAGCCGCCTTTAGTGAATTAGCAGTCTAGTTAAAAGTTGATTACTTAACTCTCTACAATAAATTGTTGATTTGTTAGGGTGGGTAGGACGTGTGACTGCTGTGTACGGATGCAGAAGGAGCTGGCCACTGTTCGCAAACAGCTGAACGTGCTGATGGCCGCGATCAGACGTCTTCAGGCTGCTGCCTTGGAGTGTAGCGGCACTAGGGAGTCTGGTGCGTCGCATGGTACACACCAGGTGTTACATGCTTCAACCATGGTCCCTGCTGTCGAGACATATTCGTGGGTACCAGGCGCGGTTGGGCCACCCTCTCCCCAAGGGGACTGGCGGGTTCAACGGCGTTCGCGTCGCACGAGGCGGAGGGTCATGTGGATGCTGGCCCTGTGGCATCGCCCACTCTGCCTGTGAGTGGAAATGTGGCCGCTCCTTCAGCAAGGTCCGAGCAGCAACATGGTGGGCGGGGTTTATTAGTGATTAGGAGCCCCAATTTTAGGCAGGTGATGGAGCTTCTTAGGGAAATAGCGGAAAGGTCGGGGAAGAAGGCCAGTGTTCACTCTGTCAGCTTGCCCAGGGGGTCTCATCCGAGATGTGGAGAACGCCCTGCCGGCGGCGATAGAGAGCACTGGGTGCACCCGTCTGCAAATTGTTACTCATGTAAGCACCAGTGACTCCTGCCGTCTGGGTTCAGAGCTCATCCTCAGTCCATACAGTTAGTTGGCGGAGTTGGTGAAGGTGGAAGGCCTCCCTCGCGGGGTGGAATCAGAGCTAAGTATTTGTAGTATCATTCCCAGAACCGATCGCGGACCTTTGGTTTGGAGCCGAGTGGGAGGCTTAAACCAGAGGCTCAGTCGATTCTTCAGAGATCTGGAGTGCAAATTTCTCGATCTCCGCTATCGGGTGGAGAAATGCAGGGTCCCCCTGAATAGGTCAGGCATGCACTACACGCAGGAAGCGGCTACAAGGGTAGTGGAGTACGTGTGGAGTGCACATGTGGGTTTTTTAGGTTACAGAATTCCCTCCCTAGGCCTGACAAAACGCCTCCTCAGACGCGACAAGGTAGCAGTAGGCAAAAGCAACAGGGAATGACAATATTAATGTGGTAATAGTAAACTGCAGGAACGTCTATAGAAAGGTCCCAGAACTGCTCTCATTAATAAACGGTCACAATGCCCACATAGTACTAGGGACGGAAATTTGGCTGAAACCAGATGTAAACAGTAATGAAATCCTAAACTCAGATTGGAATGTATACCGCAGAGACAGGCTGGACAGTGAAGGGGGAGGCGTGTTTATAGCGATAAAAAGTACAATAGCATCGAAGGAAATTGATGGAGATCCAAAATGTGAAATAATTTGGGTGAAGGTCATGGTTAAAGCAGGCTCAAACATGGTAATTAGATGTCTCTATAGCCCCCTGGCTCAGCAGCTGTTGTGGCAGAACATCTGAAGGAAAATTTGGAAAATATTTTGAGTAGATTTCTCGGCCATGTTATGGTTTTGAATGGAGATTTTAATTTACCAGATATAGACTGGGAGACTCAAACGTTTATAACGGGGTGGCATGGACAAAGCATCCAGTGAAAATTTTTTAAGTGCATTATCTGAAAACTACCTTGAGCAGTTAAACAGAGAACCGACTCGTGGCAATAACATATTAGACCTTCTGGTGCAAACAGGCCCGAATTATTTGAAACAGTTAACGCAGAACAGGGAATCAGCAACCATAAAGCGGATACAGCATCGGTGATTTCAGCCATAAATAGAAATATTAAAAAAAGGTAGGAAGATTTTCTGTTTAGCAAAAGTGACAAAAAACAGATTTCAGAGTACTTGACAGCTCAACACAAAGGTTTTATCTCAAGTACAGATAGTGTTGAGGATCAGTGGACAAAGTTTAAAACTATCGTACAACACGCATTAGATGGGTATGTGCCAAGCAAGATCATAAGAGATGGAAAAGAGCCGCCGTGGTACAACAACCGAGTTAGAAAACTACTACGGAAGCAAAGGGAACTTTACAGCAATGATAAACATAGCCAAAGCCTTGCAGACAAACAAAAATTACGCGAAGCGAAATGTAATGAGTGAGGGCTATACGAGAGGTGTTCAACGAATTCGAAAGTAAAGTTCTATGTATTGACTTGGCAGAAAATCCTAAGAAATTTTGGTCTTATGTCAAAGCGGTAGGTGGATCAAAACAAAATGTCCAGACACTCTGTGACCAAAATGGTTCTGAAACAGAGGATGACAGACTTAAGGCCGAAATACTAACTTTCTTTTTCTAAAGCTGTTTCACAGAGGAAGACTGCACTGTAGTTCCTTCTCTAGATTGTCGCACTGGCGACAAAACGGTAGATATCGAAATAGATGACAGAGGGATAGAAAAACAATTAAAATCGCTCAAAAGAGGAAAGGCCGCTAGACCTGATGCGATACCTTTTCGATTTTACACAGAGTACGCGAAGGAACTTGCCCCGCTTCTTGCAGCGGTGTACCGTTCCCAAAGATTGGAAAAGGGCACATGTCATCCCTGTTTTCAAGAAGGGACGTCAGACAGATGTGCAGAACTATAAACCTATATCTCTAACGTTGATCAGTTGTAGAATTTTGGAACACGTGTTATGTTCGAGTATAACGACTTTTCTGGAGACTAGAAATCTACTTTGTAGGAATCAGCATGGGTTTCGTAAAAGATGATCGTGTGAAACCCAGCTTGTGCTATTTGTCCACGAGACTCAGAGGGCCATAGCCACGGGTTTCCAGGTAGGTGCCGTGTTTCTTGACTTCTGCAAGGCGTTTGATACAGTTCCCCACAGTCGTTTAATGAACGCTGGCCAGTGTGGCCGAGCGGTTCTAGGCGCTTCAGACTGGAACCGCACGGCCACTACGGTCGCAGGTTCTAATCCTACCGCGGGTATGGATGTGTGTGATGTTCTTAGGTTAGTTAGGTTTAAGTAGTTCTATGTTCTAGGGGAGTGATCACCTCAGCTGTTAAGTCCCATAAGGCTCAGAGCAATTTGAACCATTTTGTTTAATGAACAAATTAAGAGCATATGGACTCTCACATCAATTGTGTGATTGGATTGAAGCGTTCCTAGATAACAGAACGCAGCATGTCATTCTCAATGGAGAGAAATCTTCCGAAGTAAGAGTGATTTCAGGTGCGCTGCAGGGGAGTGTCGTAGGACCATTGCTATTCACAATATATATAAACGAACTTGTGGATAACATCGGAAGTTCACTGATTGTGGATGATGCTGTAGTATATCGAGTGGTTGTAACAATGGAAAATTGTACTGAAATGCAGGAGGATCTGCAACAAATTGATGCATGGTGCTGGGAATGGCAATTGATTCACAATGTAGACAACTGTAATGTGCTGCGAATATGTAAAAAGAAAGATCCTTTATCATTTAGCTACAATATAGCAGGTCAGCAACTGGAAGCAGTTAATTCCATAAATTATCTGGGAGTAGGTATTAGGAGTGATTTAAAATGGAATGACCATATAAAATTAATCGTCGGTAAAGCAGATACCAGACTGATATTCATTGGAAGAATCCTAAGGAAATGCAGTCCGAAAACAAAGGAAGTAGGTTACAGTAAACTTGTTCGCCCACTGCTTGAATACTGCTCACTGGTGTGGATGCGATCCAGATAGGGTTGATAGAAGAGATAGATAAGATCCAATAGAGAGCAGCATGCTCCATTACAGCATCATTTAGTAATCGTGAAAGCATTATGGAGGTGATACATAAACTCCAGTGGAAGACTCTGCAAGAGAGACGCTCAGTAGCTCAGTACAGGCTTTTGTTGAAGTTTCGAGAACATACCTTCACCGAGGAGTCAAGCAGTATATTGCTCCCTCCCACTTATATCTCGCGAAGAGACCATGAGGATAAAATCAGAGAGATTAGAGCGCACAAAGAGGCATACTGACAATCTTTCTTTCCACAAACAATACGAGACTGGAGCAGAAGAGAGAGCCAATAGAGGTACTCAAGGTACAATCCGCCACTCCGTAATGTGGCTTGCAGAGAATGATTGTAAATGTAGGTGTAGGAGATGGGTGGTGGGGGAGTTACCAAAAGGGAGGGGTTAATTAATTGACCAATTTAATTAAGTAGTCAATCAAATTAATAAGTGTATGATGGGGCTATTGAAAAACTCAGACTTGGAAGTGTACCTGTATCAGCGAAGGGAAGGGCGAGATTGTGTGAGTGAATGGGGGGAGGTGGAGGGGCGGGGGAACAATACGTTAAGGACCTATCAATCAATGGAGAACAATAGGTTAATGACCTGTCAATGAAAAGAGAATAGGTTTGCCCCTGAGTGCATAGTTGTCCCTGATGTAGGCAACCTGCACTAACAAAATGCACTGATGCCTTTCTTGACCTACTACTATCTATACTAAGAACTAATTAAAATAAACTATTTAGACAGTCTTCATTGTCAACATAATATATTTGTCAATTTTAGTTTATCACAGTCATCGTTAATATGATGGACATGACATAAGTCATTCTTAAGTAAGAAAGTTAGTGATTACAGAACAGTTTTGTTTCATTTAAAATGTGTGAGTGTTTGAATTTTAATTCCTGAGTATAATTTACAACTGCTATGATATATTTAATTTCTATTGATTCTCTTATAACACTGACCCAAAATCTGGGTGTTTGTGCTAGAATCTTGGTATCCTCAAACTTCATGGCATGATCTAGTTCTAGACAGTGATCAGCAATGGCTGACTTAGTCACCTGTCTTAATCTAGTGTGCCTCTGCCACATCCTTCTTTAGGTATGTGGATGACACCTTCGTGATCTGGCCACATGGGATGGACAGGCTTAATGAGTTTCTTGAACATCTTAACTCATGCCACCCTAATATCAAGTTCGCCATGGAACTGGAGAAGAATGGCCAGCTGCCATTTCTGGATGTACTAGTCCAGAGGAAAGCAGATGGATCAATTGGCCACAGTGTGTACCGAAAACCAACACACACTGATTTATATCTGCAGGCGAGCAGCTGTCACCACCCTGCACAGAAGAATGGGGTTCTGAAGACTTTGGTCCACAGAGCACGTGCCCTGTCACACCAAGAGAATCTACCTATAGAGATAGAAAGTCTGAAAACAGTTTTCTCCAAGAATGGATACAGGAACAGACAAATTGAGAGGGCACTCCAACCAGCCACTATACCACAGGTTCCTGAAGAAGACCAAGATGAAGCAAAGAAGGTGGCATATCTGCCCTATGCTGGCTCTATTTCTGCCAGAATCAGTAGGATCCTCCGTAAACACAATATCAAGTGTGTTTTCTGTCCATCCAACAAGATCGGGGGACTGCTGGGGATGTCAAAGACGACCTGGGGTTACGAAAACCAGGGGTTTACTATATACCTTGCCAATGTGGCATGTCCTACATTGGTCAGACGACAAGAATTGTGGAGATCAGGTGCAAAGAACATCAGAGGCACACTAGATTAAGACAGGTGACTAAGTCAGCCATTGCTGAACACTGTCTAGAACTAGATCATGCCATGAAGTATGAGGATACCAAGATTCTAGCACAAACACCCAGATTTTGGGACAGTGTTATAAGAGAATCGGTAGAAATTAAAATGGCTGACGATCTTATGAACCGTGACACAGGGTACCAGCTAAGCAGACCCTGGGATCTGGCTCTGGAATTGTTAAAGGAGCAACGGGGTCAGCTTCAACACTACACAAACAGAAGAACCAGAGACATGGAGATGGAAAACGAGCCCCTGACGGACTGCCAGGCGCACTAGACCGAAGATGGAGCACCCAGAAGTGGGACTGGTGGGCGCGGACCGCAGAGGGAACATCCAGAGCCGCAGCGGACGAAAAACGGGGCGGCAACGCTCCAACAGGTCGTGGTGAGCGGGCGCGGACCGCAGGGGGAACGCTTGGTACCACAGAGCGTAGATGAAACCCCTAGGAGCGGGTTTGGTGGGTGCGGACCGCAGAGGGAACACCTAGAACCGCAGCGGACGGAAAACGGAGCAGCAACGCTCTAGCAGGTCGCAGGGAATGGGCGCGGACCACAGAGGAAGCGCCTGCAGCCATTGGTGAAGGGGGAAGGCCAAAGGCATAAATACTGGACCAGGTCCACGCTGAGTAGCAGTCGAGGGTTGAGTATCGCTCCTCTCACTCGCGTACTGTCAGCTATAGGCCTCCGCTTGCACGGGAGTAAAAACAGAAGTGATCTCTGGCTCTGTTTTTATTAAAACATTGACGGGCACTTGCGCCTAGGTCTTAGCACGGACGGCACTTGGGAAAAAATTTTGCATGGCGTCGCCTGGCAGAGTTGTCGTGTCTTCCCGTCGTTCTGGTATGTCGAGCTTGGGTGGCGTCTTGGGGTCGCGGCGGTCTCTCTCTGCCGACGACAGGAGGCTCGTTTTCTTGTTGCCGCGGGCCGCGCGGCCGACCATCTCCAGCACTTCAGCTGCCGCAGAGTCAGTCTCTGCCCCCCCCCCCCCCCAAGAACAGGGATAAGGTAGGCCAGGACCTGGAAGCGGGCCGCGGAACCACAGAAAGGTTTTCCGCCGCCCCCGTCCAGAATTCCGCGTCTGCCATCGTGATAGTAGGGTCAGCAATGCAACCGTAAAACCCAACGGTGTCAACAAAAGTTGCAACTGACAATAACCTGGCAGCAAGCTCCCTTTCCGCTACCGACATGGCAAAAATACACGATACACAAACAAACAAATACATCGTCAGTATTTGCGATCCTGCCCCTCCCTCTCCTCTCCTCCCCCCACTCCTGCTTGCCAACGGCTGTGGCCTCCTTGCTGAACATATCCGCAACCTAAATGGCAAGCAGAAGTCCAGTCAACCAACTAAAATCCTTCCCAAACCCGCAACTGCCACCCAACCCCCTACCCGATCCCAGTTCCTCAAATCCCCTCCACTCAAGTGCACCACATCCAAGCAACGGCGTGTAAGGAAGGACAAGAAGGAGAAGTACTCCAAGGGGAAAAAGCACTCCACCACCCCCATCCCAAGCACTTCCACACCCTCTGAGGAGCCTGCGCCCCCGACAGCACCTGTCGTCGTCCTAGGAGGGAACCAGGAAACACTGGCACTGGAAGGGAACCGCATAACCGGGCAGGATTCTGATGGTTTCGTGCTGGCAAGGAAAACCTTTCGCCAGCCGAGGCTCCCGCCGGCCTGGGGAGTGGAACCCACCCCGAACAGGTTCCAGGCGGTGGCCGATGAGCCAGAGACACCACAAGACACAACAACACAAACACAAAATCAGGTCACTCACCACCTCCCTCCGATCGTCGCTGAGTTCACTCAGAATTACGAGGAACTCTTCGAAATGTTAAAAACAGCAATCGGGGGAGGAAATTTCAAGCAAAACCTGCTGGTGGGGACAAAATAAAAATAACATTACTGACACTCGAGCACTACACCACAATAAAAACACTTCTCAGCAGCAAAAACATACCCCACTACACTTACCCCACAACAAAAACACGTAATAAAAACATAGTCATCAGAGACCTACCAAGGCGAGTGGCCCCCCAGGCGATCAAAACAGACCTGACTGCCCAGGGATACGTCGTCAAGGCGGTCCAACAGATGGGAAACATAGGGAGCAAATGGCCCCTGTATCAGGTTACACTGCCGGACGTCCCACAAAATAAAAGGGACATTAAGATGATCCTGGCAGTCCCTGTGACCACTGAACCACTGCGCCGCAAAAACAAGACGGTGCAGTGCTTCAGATGTCAGGGCCTCAACCACATTGCGGCACACTGCTCCATGACAGTGAGATGCAGAAAATGCGCTGAGGCCCATGACACAAGAACTTGCAACATAAAACACACGGACCCGCAAATAAGGTGCACGCTGTGTGGCAAAAACCACACAGCGGGTTACCAAGGTTGTGAGGTCCATAAAAGACACACACAGCAGGCAAAGGGCGCAAAGGCCGCCCCCCATACACGAAAAGAAAACACCACGAACCCATCCAGACACATAAGAAACCAAAAAATGACAACACACACAGACAAGGCCTGGGTAAAACCAAGGCCAGACACACCAAGGGCAACATATGCAGAAGTGGTTTCTCCCCCAAGGAACCATGAAAGCATTGCCCAACCACCACAACACCAGACACTATCACAAGAACAACACCGGGAAATACACAGCAACAACGACCAGGTCCACCATGGCAGAGAAAGCCCTAGGGAACCCCCCACACACTCCCCCCCTCCCCATGGATCAGTTGTTAGGCGAAATGGTGCAGACCATGAACCTCGTCATGGAAATGATGAAGGAATTCAGGGAAGCCCAGAAGCAGAACACACAGATCCTCGCTTCCCTTCAGGCAACAGTCCAGCAGTCGCTCCCCTCTGCGACTTCCTCAGTAGTATCAAAACCCCATCATGAATAGACGACCAAACATCCAAGGCCTGACAATGTGCGTCTTTAACGCAGACAGCATTGTTAATCAAGAGGTCGAGTTCAGAGAACTCATGAAGGAGTTCTCCATCGACATATGCATGATGGGGGAAACCCACCTAAAACCGGGAATAAAACTGACAGTCCCCAACTATGTTAGCTATCGCAAAGACAGGCCAACCCAAGGCGGAGGAGTAGCCATATACATAAAAAGAGGGATCCCCCACCACCAGGTATTCCTACCAGCTACCAATAAAATCGAAGCAGTGGCGGTGGAAATAACCACTGCCACTGGACCCCTAACAATTGTTGCAGTCTACCGACCCCCACATGACCAGACAGATGAGGGAGACATAGCTGCTCTAGGGCAAATTGAAGGCAAACTCGTAATAGGGGGAGACTTCAATGCCAAACACCCTGACTGGAATTATAGAGTAACCTCCAGAGCAGGCGCCAAACTGCAACAACTAGCGCGCACCCACCACTTCGAAACATGGGGTCCAGTCGAGCCCACACATTTTCCGAAAAACGGAAGCAGGCCCGATGTCTTAGACATAGCTCTCACTAGGAGGATTGCAGGACTTGTGACCGCAAGGACAATCAACAGAATGTCCTCCGACCACAACCCAGTGATTCTAGAAGTCGATGTGGGAGAATGGGTAGCACTCCCACGGTACCAGACGTCTTACAAACGCACAGACTGGGAGCGATACCAAGAAACTGTCGCCTCTGATATCGCTCGCGCTCGCGCTCCGCCACCTACTGCCGAAACAGTAGAACAAGCGCTACTAGACTTGACAGGCACCATCTTGCAGGCAGCGGAAGAGGCCACCCCACCACAAAGGGATGGCCCTCCACCGCAAATACAGCTCCCGGAACACTTGCTAGCTCAAATCCGACACAAGAACAGTGTGGCAAAAGAGTGGAAGGTCACCATAAATCAGGCCACCAGGAGACTGCTCAATCGTCTACAGAGAGAACTGAAGGTAGCGCTCAATGAGCACAGAAACCAGCAATGGCGAAACCGCCTCACAGCTCTCAAAGTAGATGATCATACACTATGGCAAGCAACCAAACAATTCACAAAAAGACGCGCTAGGATGCCGCCACTGCACGGCGAGCGGGGGACTGGTTTACAGCCATGCTGGGAAGGCCAACGCCCTCGCCGACTCCTTCGAGAAGCAGTTTCAAACGGCAGAACCCCAGGAAGAAGAGCATGAAGAGGTAGTCAGTCGTCAACTGGCTGTCTTCCTCAAAGCTGAGGAGGACCCAGAGGATGAACCCATACTTTTTGCCCCCGAGGACGTGGCAAGAGTAATCAGGGCCCTCCCTACAAAAAAGGCGCCAGGGCACGACAGTGTCACAAACCAGTTAGTCAAAAAACTCCCACCCACAGCGATCACACACCTCGCGAACGTCCTCAACGAGATTACTCGTTCCCGCGAGTTCCCAGCTTGCTGGAAACATGCGGAAGTGGTCGCGATACACAAACCAGGGAAAGACCCTCTATTCCCGCAGCACTACAGGCCGATTAGCCTCTTGCCAACTCTCAGCAAGCTCTATGAGCGCCTCCTGCTAAGACCCATACAAGAACATATTACCAGAGAGCAAATTCTGCCGGATTTCCAATTTGGATTCCGGCAGAACCACTCTGCCCCACAACAGGTAATGAGAATGGTTGAAGCAGCCACAGAGGGCTTCAACCACAGAGGCTACTGCGGGATAGTGCTACTAGACATAGCCAAATCCTTTGATTCAGTATGGCATAGAGGGCTACTCTACAAGTTGTACACACAAGGGTTTCCCAGGAGCATAGTTCAGCTGATCAAGAGCTACCTCACGAATAGGACTTTCTCAGTCAAAGTAGAAACTGCCACCTCCACCAGAAGGCGTATTCGTGCTGGGATGCCACAGGGGTCGGTCCTGGGGCCCGTATTGTACAGTTTGTACACTGCGGACACTCCAACGGACCCCCTGGTGCACACCGCGCAGTACGCAGACGACACAGCCTTCTACACAAGAAATGCGAACAAGGACCTGGTCATTCGTAGGCTACAAAGGGTTTTAGACGACACAGAAACCTGGGCCTGTCACTGGCGCATCACCATCAATTCTGAGAAGACGCAGGCAATGCTGATTACCCGAAGGCTCGAAAGGCGCTCAACCTCCTCAACGTCCCCCCCTCCACCTCCACCTAAATGTAACCCAACTCCCCTGGCGCAGTACCGCCAAGTACCTTGGCGTAACCTTGGACTCTCGTCTTACGTGGAAACCCCACATAGACGAGGTCCACAGGAAGATCTGCGCCAGAATGTCCATCCTATACCCTATCCTGAACACAACCAGCTCCCTTCCCTGCCCAGTAGCAGTAAATGTATACCAGGCCCTGATCCGGCCGGTAATGGAGTATGCGTGCCCTGTCTGGGGATACACGGCAAAGCAGCACCTGGACAAACTCCAGAGGCTGCAGAACCACGCCCTCAGAAGGGCACTGCATCTACCTCTTGGATTCCCCACAGACGACCTGCACGCCGCAGCCGAAATCCCACTCCTGAGAGAGCGTTTCCAGGATCTGGCAAGGGCCTTCTACGAAGGTTCCTCCAGATCCGGAAATGCACTCATCCACTCCCTAGGTCGGTATTACATGTCCCGCGATAAGCACAAGCGCCCTATGACGATCTTCGACGATTAAGTCGAAGAGAAAATCTCAATACCCAATCCCTAATCCAGTTCCTTCCCATATAACACCAATCATCTCGCCTACCAAAGGCAAGTACCAGACACATTAACAACAATTCATCACATATCACAGACACCAAAAATATATAGAAAAATCACACACACATGTACACAGGGGAGTAAAAGCCGACAGGCTACAAACTCCCCCTCACACTTCCCAAAGAGGGGAAAGTAATAGATGAGAGCAGCAGAACTCGAGGAGCAGTCTCAGGTCGCACCTGATGAAGGTCATGAGCTACGTGACCGAAATATCGTGCAAGTACGATGCTGATATCCGGCAGAACACCCGACAACCCAAGATGTCATTAGATCGCCGGGAAAGCCTGAAGAGTTACAATGACAGCAATGTATGACTATTTCAACACAACCTTAAAACCACTAGACAATGAAGAAATTACTACTGGTATTTCTTAGAACATCTAAAGCTATTGATGTTATTAACTACACCATAGTCCTTAGAAAGTTAGCTAATGAAGGTGTAAGACAAACTGCAAACCCATGACTAGAATCATATCTGTCAAACAAAGTACAGAAGTTGAAATGGAATTTGAAAAAAAAAAGGAATACCAGTGGTCTTCAGTGAATTGTGTGCTCTCTGAGATAATGCCTCTTAGATATGGTGTAGCGTTAGGCTTAGCGTTGAGAACCGCACTGTTTCTTCTATGTATTGATGATATAAACACGAAGCTTGCTTCAGGATATCCCACACTATTTGCTGATGATACAAGTATTCTGGGAACAGGTACAGACAAAGCTGACTGTGAGCAAAAGATTAAACCATTTATGTTATCATCGATTGAATGTTCAATGAGAACAATCTCATTATGAAAGTACAAAAAGGAACTCAGGCTAGTTTCAGCATCTCATCTCAAAAATAAGAAATCCCTACATGCTCCTAAACAACCAAGAGCTATTGACTGTGAGCTTTGTTAAGTTTGTTGGGTTGAAGAAAATGTCAATCACATCATTTGTGTCAATGATATCTCAAATAAAGTGTCAAATGTGGTCTATAAAAGCATTCCAACGGTATTCAGCAAATCAGTCACCAAATTAGTCCTTATACAACTATATTATTCTTACTTTCACTCCATATTACAGTATGGAATCATATTTTGCGGCAATTCATGCTGCAGCAGATATATCTTCAAAATAAATACATATAATGTGCAGTCTGAGATACAATGAATCATGGAGGCAACATTTCAAGAGACTTGACATTATGACACTGCCATCTGTTTGTATTAATAAATTACATCATTTGTTAAGACCTACCTACCAAACAAGGACAGTTAATAATATTAATAAATGAACGCATTCATAGCTAGAAACAAGACAGCAATCTGAGATACACAAGAGTCAATCCAAAACAACTGGTTACCAGAAAAATGTCCTACAAGTTGTGATATGGACGCCAGATGAAATTAAAAGAATAACGAGAGCTTTCATATACACATTTTAAAAAAATGTTTGGGGCAAAACTTTTATACAGTATACGATTTTTTGAAAAAGCTTATAAACTTTAGCTAATTTCTTAATAAAATGTCACTCATGCCTGATAATTATGTATAGTGCATGTTTAACGTAAAGTATGTAATGTACTGTTCCATATTTATACCTAAATTACTCCTACCATGTTCTGTGGCATTTCACAGATTTGTAAAAATAAGTTACAGCCCTCCTAACAAGAGGAAATGTGCTGTGATGTCTTTTACCTTCATGTAATAATTCACAGACTGTCATGTGACAAATTAAAATTGTAAGAAATAAATTGTAAAAAATATGTCCAATATCATATGTACAAATTGTACAACACTGTTTTTTCTTGGACCCATACAATACAATAAATGTATATTGTTGGTTATTTCGTATAGGTTCTTTGAATGTTTATAATTTCTTACTTTTAAACATGTTCCTAATTTTCATGTTAATGATCTTCGATTTCGTATTTGTAAGTAAGAAATTCAAGTTCAAATATTCTGATTCCTTACACTCCTAAATGTCTACATGATATGGCTGAAAAGTGAACATGAAGGTGATAAGTTATAGGTTTCCTGAGATACTTATGGCCATATTAAGGTCCAGAACTGCTGAGTGTGCTAACACAACTCTCATTTTGTTAAGCCTGAGAGTCTTTCACTCATTGGATATTCAAGTTGGCTGTCATGAGTTACTTGTGCTGACTATATAGGTTTATACTTTACTGTGGAAGACAACAAATATTTTCTAAATTTATAGGACTCATAAAAGAGGCGATGATATTCGATAATGATACTCTGGTCAGTTTTTTTGTCCTGTAAAGAAAGAAACGGTCATACCAATTGCTTAGTATACCTTTTTCAGCATAAATTTCAGTCATCAGTTGCAATTAAATTTTATTATCTTTACCATTTTCGATAAATTAATTTGCCATGTTCACAAGCTTAGTTTAGCAGACAGTAGTATCCTGTTCATGGAAGGATAATGCCATGATATGTTCAGAAATTTAGACATTGTATGTGATTATTTAGAACACTGCTCGACAATTTACAAGAGCAGTTTTAACCAATTAATTTCTCATCTTCAGAAGCCTATAAAATTAGGGATATTATAAATCTTTGCGATGTTGTCTATACATTTATGTGAAGTATAAAAAGGATATTACAGAAACTTCCTTTATTTAGCAATATATCTAAAATGAATTAATTATACCACTAAATTATGAATAGCAGACTTTATTTTATTGTCAAACAGTAGTCAACATTACTGTGTACTCTGCGGATTGGCTTTTGTTATTTGCAGAAGTGGAAACTTGTGTATGTACGCTTTTTGTTATGTAGCAATAAGTCCGATTCACACTTTACATAATGAAGCAGAACATCAGACTTTCCACAATGCATTGCGAATGGCACTAACAGAATGGAACAGGATGTGGTGGAACGTGAAGGTCAAGGTTTCTCAGGAAGAAAGTTACTATGTTGATGTTGGTGAGAGGAATGGTGTCATTGACTGTTTGTTTGTTAGAAACAGTCCTTTGAAAATTTTACAAGAGCAACAGTAAAATTATTTTAAGTGGGGTTTTTAACATTGCCTTTCTATCAACCAATAATAACCATAGACAATTACATAACTAATGGTCTTATTCTGACAAAGGGTAGATGACTGCAGCAGAACTGTGATCGACAAATTTTCCTGGGCCCCACACAATACTGCAACTAATAAATACAGGCTGTAATAAATGGCCCATTTGATCATGGTTGTCAAATACCAATCCTAAAACTCAGAAACCGTTGAAGTGCATGCCCAAGTAAGGTATGTCAGAATACAGTAAATCCACCAATACGTTTAGAAATACTCTACAACAGTAACTGTGGGAAGAAGTCTACCCAAAAGCACTATGAATACGAAATTTGACTGTTTTTAAACCTTTTTCTCAAACATTTTGAAGCCTGTTTGCCCTGAAGACAAATCAAAACTAAATTAAATATAAATAGGCATAATGAATGGATAACATCTGGGATTAGAATATCATATGGTATAAAAAGGCAACTTCACCTAGAACAAAAGAATAGTAAACACAAAGCAGTGAAAATACAGGATAAGAGGTATTATAAAATATTAAATTGTGTAGCTAACAAGGCAAAAAATGTTCATTGCACACAGAAAAGTAACAGATCAAACAATAAAACAAAACCATGTGGAAGATCATACAATTGGCAACAAACAGGGACAAAATATCAGAACAATCAGTGGGTAGTATAGCCAATAAAAATGGGACAGATCACAGTAATTTGAAAAGGACAGCTTCAGAATTCCATAAGCTTTTCCTCTCCATAGCCGAAAACCTAGGAAGATAAAACACTCAGCTTCCCTCACAAGCTACAAAACTACTTACTATACTTGCAAACAAAGTTGACACTCGGCGTGGCGGCCGATGGGAGCCACTTTAAAGGCATTTCCAATTTACAGCCGCTCCTATCAGCCACAACGCAGTTTTTGTGCTTAATCTTGCCCAGCACACATCAACAATGACACTGCACTTCAAATCCATCAACCCATTGAAATAATAAAAATCATCAGTACTAGCTCTGCTAGGAACGATGGAATATCGACTAGGGCACTAACATAACATGATGACTTAAAAAGCAACATACTGCGCTTATTATGTAACTAGTCTATTAAACTGTTATATTTCCTAATACATTAAAATTTGCTGCAGTGATACCAATGTACAAAGATCGTGAAAGACTTATATCTAACTATTGGCCTATCTCGCTGCTACCAGTTCTTTCAAAAATATTTGGAAGGTTAGTGTACAACAGGCTGTATTAACACCTAACATGAAATGATTCACTGTCAGCCTCTCAGTTCGGCTTTCACAGTGGGCTCTCCACAGAGGCGATAATATACAGTCTCACAAACGAAATTCTAGATGATCTGAACTGTGGAATGTGTCCTGTAGGGATTTTCTGTAATCACAATGAAGCTTGTGAGTGTATAAAACAGACCATATATTAGTCATCGACACCGTTAATGGCCTCTGGCCACACAGCTACAGGTAATGGTGCATTGTCAGCTCAGCTGAAAGTGCACCAGTATTGCCGCAGGCCGCTGCAGTGTGTTCCTGCACTTTTGCATGCTACTAGACCAGTTCGCTAAATCCGTCTCGAATTTGTAGAACGAGTATGCTTTAAAAACTAGGTCCTTGAAACACTTCGCGCCTTCTCTGTGTTTCAGTCAGTATGAAAAAACCCACAGATCACAAAAATCTCAGTCAAACGTAGTTTCGTGCTCGTAAAACAGGATACAAGGCTCAAGTATGATGGAAGTTTACACAGTATGGAACGCGGAAACCGACTGTGCGCTGATTGACTAGTTGTACAACTGTCTACATCACATCACCAGAGCAGAATCTATAAACGCTGTCGCAGATTATAGTACAAATATCCCACACTATGGCATCAAGAACCAGCCATTTGCTTGGCTTGAATCCTACTTACATAACTGGAAACAAAGAGTTGTCCTAACAAGTGCAGGTGAAACAATAAAACCAGACTGGGTAACTATTAAGTATGGTGTTCCCCAAGGCTTGATCATTGGATCACTGGTCATCTTAGTGTACATTAGTGACCTACCAGAATTAGTCAATAACTATGCAAATATAGTAATGTTTGCTGATGAAAGTAGTACCTTGGTCAAGGGCATGAAATCCTCAATGCAGATTACAACTGAAACAACAGCATAACGAGTACACAAATGGTACCTCTCAAAAACCAATATACCTCGGTTTCAGACCGTAAATAACAAGCTTCAAACCCTTGAAATGGATATCAATGGCCAAAAATAAATGAACCTTCACATACAAGATACCTAGGAATACAAATGGATAATAAATTAAGATCGTACAAACATATCGATTATCAGCTGAAGAAACTAAGCTCAACATATCTTGCACTAAGAGACATTTTACCCTATGTTGACAGCAATACAATAATTTTGTCATATTTTGCATATTTCCATTCTCTTGTCTTGTATGTTATAATATCCTGGGAAATAGCGCAAAAATGGAAAAAAAAATTAAAAATGCAAAAAAGATCTGCGTGACTGGTCTGTGTTGTTTGAAATTGGGCAACGTGTAGGCATTTATATTGTTGCTCAAAAGTCTATACATCTACTCATTAACGATATTTGTAAACGACAACATAAATCTTTTCCACACTAACTGTGATAGTGACTGTGATAACACAAAGCTGATACAGAGCCTCCATAAAGACTCAGCACTCTCAATAGAGCACAAAAAACAGCTAACCAGCCTGGATATAATTTAAATAAATCTCTGGAGCTGTTTGTTTTTCCTCCTTTTTTTACCTATACAATAATGTACATTACATTACATTAATCGTTTTCCATAGATCCCATGGAGAGGAATCTCTGGGATGTGGAAAGAGTATCCATTGACTTGTCCTACATTACAATAGCATCTTTTTACGATATGTAATTTTACAGTACCAAATAAAGAGCAGTCAAATCAAATCTCTCTCGTTTTATAGTAGTGGATTCAGTGCATTTGTTACTTCTTAGTCTATATTTTATTATTTTGTTTTATTTTCGAGAGACAATGCTAAATGGTCTGTGACAACTTCGATAGTTTTTTCACTGAGTGTTCTTCCACAAGATGGGCTGGAGATCTCAAACTGGAAAATGATTTATATTTTACAATACCTGGACAGAGAAAAATCCTACTCTGCTGGTAAATAAAAATATAAATTTGTGAAACAACGTTTAGAAAAAACTTTTTTTATACTGAAAAATTTGGCCCAGTTGAAGGACAAAATTCAGTTTCTTTTGATATTATTTGGTATTTTAAAAAACACAGGTTATGTTAAATACCGGTATGCTTTATGTATTCTATTATAAATATTGTTTGATGTGTTCGAATATATTTTCGCTACCAAATAAATATTCATATTTTGTAATGTGTGGACGACACTTTTCCCGTAATTCCACGTTCAAGCAGTTCCCTACAGATTTTTTTTAAGAAGAACATCTGTTGTCAAATTTGCTTTACCCATTAATAAACTTTGATCTGTCTAATATCGACATACTACCATTTGATGATGATGACTTTGTTGTTACGTTATTTGACGTCTTGTGGGAATAATCAGTTTGCTGTTTTATCGTTGTTCGCTCACCAAATTTTGTTTAAATGCTGTTTGTTGCTATTAGTGTTATAAACTGGCATCATAAACGTTCATGCAAGGTAGAATTAGAAGATGGCGCCTATAGGAAAGTGTAGTGACGCTTCTCTCTCGCTAAAAAGGCAAAAAAATGAACAGTTCTTCGTGTAGAGAATGTAAAAAGCGTGTGATGAAGGGTATTCTGTGTATTAAATGCAACTTCTGGTTACACGAAAAGTGCGCGAAAGTAAATCTATAGTTCGTCAGCGATGATTTTCCGTGGACATGTCACGGTTGTTTATGTGATGAAACGGCCGATCTTGTAAGTGCAGTTGATACAAAAAACGAAATTATAAAGTTGCTATGAAGTGACATTGAGGCATTAAAAGCCGAACTTTCGACCAACAAGAAAGAAAACGATACATTAATACAAGAAAAGAAGTCCTGTGTGTGTAAAAGCCATCAGACGGAAAAGCAAGAAGATCGCGAAAATACGAGTGACCGATCATACTTTAAAAACAACATTTCAAGTGTTCCTGTTGATGTCTCGGTAAACTCAGTAAGCCAAAAACCGGAAGATAAATATAAATGGAAGGTGGTGACATACAGCAAAAGGAAAAACAAGGTGACAGATACGCAACAAAAGGAAAATGACTTTCTAATAATTGGCGATTCGCTGCTGAAGAATATCGCTGTCCCCAATTGCAAGATCGACCTACGACCTGGAATTAGAACGCATCAACTCGGTAAACATTTTAAAAATATGGTAAATGCAAGACAAAATACGACAGAACCAGATTCTGAAACCAGACATAACTATAATGGGGTGTTTATACATGTTGGAACGAATTCGTTAAGGAGCAGCAGTGAGGAAGAAATGGCAAGCGAAACAAGAAACATGATTCGTTCTGCAAGAAATATGTATGCAGGATCTCGTCTGATACTTAGCGGAATCATAAACAGAAGGTCGGTGAGTGAAAAATATATCGCCAAAATAAACTGTGCTCTTAAAGAACAATGTGATCGTCTTGGGGCAATTTTTATAGACCCAAACAAATTCCTATGTGAAAACTCACTAGCGAAGGATGGCTTGCATTTAAATAGACTGAGGACTGTAACATTCAGCAGAATGTTTGCAGATGTCTGCAAAATCATTAGATGTAAGGGAAACTAATATGGCCTGAAGGGGGTGAAAAATCATACACTCCAGCTGGGAAAGAAAAATATAAGCACCATACAAAAAAAGACGATACTAAAGAATTTGCCCGAGAATACAGCTCACAACATGTAAACCAACAAAAGAAAATTACATAAAAGTACTTCATCAAAATATTTAATACTTTGGTAACAAAAAATTAGAAGCAGAAGTACTCCTGAGTGAAGTAAGACCAGACATATTATGCATAAGTGAACATGGACTAACTGAAAGTAAAATACATAATGTTGCAATAAAGGACTACAAACTAGCTAGTTACTTCAGCAGATCTAAATATAAGGGTGGTGGCGTTTGTATATATATTAAAACAGGTACTCTATCAAAGAATGTAAACAGTGAAGCTGCTACATTACCCATAGCTAGAGAAAAAGACTTTGAAGTTACTGGTATAGTGGCAGAGGATTTTAGAGTGTTTTGTGTGTACAGCTCACCATGTGGCAATATTAGCATCTTTCTAAAAAAATTGCTTGCTTACTGAGAATGAATATGAAGAGAAATCTTGTTATATGGGGACACTTCAACATTGAAACGGAAAAAGACACAAAAATAAGACAGGATTTTGAAGAATTGTTAATACAGCATAATATGAAAGTGACAATAACTGCACCAACAAGAGTGACTTCACAAAGTGAGGCAGTTATTGACAACATAATTACTAATATGTGTAACTATGAGTCACATGTACTTCAGACAGAAATATCTTATCATCATGGACAACTAATCAGCTTTTACAGAAGTAATGACACAATATCAGAACCAAAACAAACAACCAAAGAAATTAGGATCATCAGTGAAAAAAATATCAACATCTTTAGAACAATGTTAAGTAAGGAAACCTGGAATGAAACCCTACAGGCCCAGAGTGTAAATGAAAAATATGATGCATTTATTTCAACAATTAAGTACCATTTTAATGTAGCATTTCCCAAAGTAAAGAGACAAGAAAGGCAGCAAGATCAAACACAGTGGATTACCAGTGAAATACTAGAGCAGTGAAGGAAGCTTCAGGATGTGAGATGGATGGGCGAAGCTGAAAACTATAAAATGTTAAAAAAAGAAGTATAGAAAAACAATAAGAGAAGCCAAAGCAAGAGCAATTGACACCACTATAACGAACTCAAAAAACAAGGCAAAGGCAGCTTGGAATGCAATCAATGCTGAAAGAAAGGAAAAAGGTGGGTCAAACAAAGAAGAAGGTATTAGGTCAATTAAAATAGACAACACAGTGGTCACAGATGGTATGGAAATAGCAAACATACTGAATAATAACTTAAGGTATTAGGTCAATTAAAATAGACAACACAGTGGTTACAGATGGTATGGAAATAGCAAACATACTGAATAATAACTTAAAATTGGAAAGAAATAGTCAAAAACAGAATGGTATTAAGGTACCAAAAAGATCATGCAGTACTATGTTCTTAAGACCAGTCACGGAAGATGAATTGCGGAAAACTATACAGAAACTGAAATCCAAGAAATCAGCTGGTGATCATGAAATATCAAATCATGTAATAAAGCTGGTATGTGAGGAGATAATAACACCACTGCTGAACATAGCAAACTGTTCTTTCAGAGACGCAATTTTTACAGAAAAACTGAAGACAACGAAGGTAGTGACAGTGTACAAGAAAGGGTGTAAGGATGATCCCAACAGCTACAGACCAGTTTCACTGATATCAGGTTCCTCAGAAATCCTAGAAATGCTTATGTATACCAGATTAGTTAACTATTTGGACAAACATAACATTCTCATACCCTCACAACATGGTTTCAGAATGGGTAAATGCACAGAATCAGCAATTGTCAGTCTAACAGAATACATTTTACAGTCCTTAGATGAGAAAAAGGTTGTCTCTGCAATGTTTCTGGATCTCTCAAAGGCATTTGACACCATTGACCATGAAATGATGATACAAAAATTAAGCAACTATGGTATTCGGGGGCAACCAGGTGAATGGATAAAATCATACTTGTGCAACTGCAAGCAGTATGTATCATGAGGAAACTCATACCAATCGGAAACCAAATTCATCAAATATGGAGTGCCGCAGGGTTTGGTAATGGGGCCATTGTTATTTAATGTATTTGTCAATGATTTAGGCGTTGAGGAGGAAGAAAAGAAAATATTGTATGCTGATGACATGACAATACTAAATAGTGACCAAATTATGGAACAGCTTGAGAGAAGAGCATACATATCTGCAAATGTCACAGCTCAATGGCTGTTGGAAAATGAACTGGTTATAAATCTAAAAAATACTATGTATGCAGTGTTTAAAGAAAGGAAAAGGCTGTAGACATGTATTTAGAGGTTGATGGAACAAGGCTGGAAGAAGTAGAATCTGCTAGATTCTTAGGTATTCTTGTGGATAATGAACTGAAATGGAAAAAACATATTAATAATGTCTGTAAGAAACTGAGCTCTGTCATATTCTTAATGATGCAGCTATCACAGTATTCAGACAAGAACCTTCTGTGTACAGTGTATCATGGACTTTTCGAACCATACTTACAGTATGGAGTGACTGTGTGGGGAAACTCAAACAAACAAGAGACAAAACGAGTGTTCACATTACAAAAAAAAGCAATTAGGACCATTTTAAGAAGAAAGACCACTGAAACGTGCAGAAACTGTTTCAAGAATTTAGGTATCTTAACTTTTTCATCGTTGTATACATACAAAACAATAATGTACATCACAAAAGGTAGTGAGGACTGGACTACAAATGCTAGTGTACACATCCACAATACAAGAAAGAAGAATGAAGTACGGAGCATACCCCACCGACTGGCAATGCTAGAAAAAGGACCCCAGTACTCTGGTATCAGACTACTAAGAAGTCTGCCCAAAAACCTGCAAGATAGTGTACTTCACAATGACTTTCCAAAGAAACTTAAAGACTATCTCATTGAAAAAGAGTTTTACAGTGTTGCAGAATACTTATGCCATTAAATTTGTATATATTGTTGCTCATTATCAGTGATGTAAAAATGTAAGCTAAAGGTGTAGAAAAATAAGTGATAAAGAATGTTAATACTTTAACATGTCCTATATTACACGTACATTTACTGTACACAATGTAATCTTACAGGATCAAATGAATTCAATTCAAAAGTCAATAGAGAGTTATTGTTTCTCTATCAGCTAGATATTTCCTTTTTAACCTTCGAAGTAAATTACCCGAAGTTATTCTATATACGTACCTTTCCGTTGTTTATAATATGTTTTTATTGTCACTGTATACAAATCGGTTTCTTTGGTTTTATTGTAAATGAATTGTAATGTCTGCGACTTTATGGGGTAAGTTATCTTTACGATTTGATCTCTTCGTTTTGACATGCTGCACCGCTATCGCAACTAACTTCTTTGGCGTTCATTTTCTAGCAGGCCACGTTAGGCAGAGGAGAGCGTTTGCAAAATGGTAAGCTAGTAATCTGTTGCAAATTTATTCATCTCATCTTAGAGTAGAGTTTTGTTGAGATTGTGGAAGAAATATGTATTCCTACAGTGTTTTAATATGGTTATTGTTCTTCTCAGTCTCTCGTGATACCAGAGAAATTCCAACACATTCTTCGTGTCATGGGCACGAATATTGACGGAAAGCGGAAAGTTATGTTCGCAATGACAGCAATTAAAGGAGTCGGTCGACGTTATGCTAATATAGTTTTGAAGAAGGCTAATATTGACTTGGACAAGAGAGCCGGTGAATGCACTGAAGAGGAGGTACGTATGTGAATTGTTTGAGCGATTTACTTCGCCATATGATGAAAAATGGGTAAACTTACGTCGTATTGCTTCTTTCAGGTGGAGAAGATTGTGACTATTATGAGCAATCCTCGCCAGTATAAAATTCCAGACTGGTTTCTTAATAGGCAGAAGGACATTGTCGATGGAAAATACTCTCAGGTTTGTTATTATAGTTGTTTGACAGTGAAAATGGCAAATTGTTTCACATTGATGGGTCTTGCACACTGTTCTTGGTGGAATATTAGGTAAATGTGAGCATGATGGTTGAGTAATTGTATCCTTCAAATTTGTTTACTGCGGCCGAGCTTTGACCTCTGTACAGGTTTTACCCCACAGTTACTTCCATCAGTAAAATACGTACGATTTAATACACCAGGACGACTTCCGCTAATATTTCAGAGCTGGTAATTTTCAAAAGTCTGAACTTTGGTAGATTTTTGAGTTCAGGAAAGGGGTTCTGTACAATTAAGTGTTGAAATTCCCCTGATGCATTAGTAACACCAGAAAAATTTTATTATAAAGCATATGCCCTTATCCATAATTTACAAAAGACAATATCTTGTAGTCTTAAGATATGGACTCCACAAATCTCATGATGCAGTTAGGTGTTCACGTATAAATTTGCAGCACTGACTTAATCTCCATTGCATGCTTCTGCTCTTAGTCATTAATACTGTAACTAGCACTAAGATGTTGAACACGATTTAGTTTTGGTTTTGAAAGGTTTTGGATTTGTGACAGTACCAAAAAGTTAACGGCAAGTTTTGTGTATATATGAAATTAACTATGGGACCATGGGGTTAGTGAGAGGGTCCAGTTCTATCCATCTGTTTTGACCCTTGATGTAAGAGTTGTGTTGTATGTCATTGAGAGGCAGTGTGTTAGAAATTTTTTGCAAAGTGTGAGTTGGAGTAAATGGTGGTGCATTCTAGTGTGTTGCTCGTTTCTAAATTGTTGGACAGTATTGTAGCATTGATCATAGTGCTGTGTGATGTGATGTTGTGGGAGTTAGATTCTTCTGCCTTGGCAGTTGATTTCAGTGTCATTATTGGCTACTGATTTATTTTTGGTTTTGAAACAGTTAGCTTGTCAATTTGTTAATGGTTTGAAAGTTATTTTTTTCTCTGTTCAGTACCATCTATGGATGTGAAGTCATTGGTTGGTTGCTGTTGTGGGCAACAACATGGCCTATATATACTCTGGATAGTTCTCCGCTTACATGGTCACTTGGCAGAAAGTGCATAAGTTATTACATTGAGCCAAGTCTTCGCTTCTCAAACCAGGGACAAGTGTATGTGGCAATGTTTGTGTGGGTGTAGGTAATGGTTATTTCAGTGTGTGTGTGTGTGGGGGGGGGGGGGGGGAGACAGGAAGACATACTTCGTTTCATTCCCCTTTGAATAGGCGAAATGAAATGTTAGATTCCAGGTGTTTTTGTGGTTATTGGTTCAGTTTATTCGAGGCTTTCGTGTTTGTAATTTTTCGTTATTTTAGAATGGTGACATTCTGACTATATATTTAGCTTCTCCGTGCCAAAGACCCCCTACTTTGCACCCCATTAATTTTTATTGCTGAAGTGGAATATTTCGCATGGTTTACATTTTTCTTCATGGGTGTTTTCAGTGACTTTGTGGTTGCCACATTGTGTATATTGGTAACAGGGGTGTCCATTGTGATGACTTCGTGGACCAAAACAGATGTGCAGAGTTACACACATTTGTATCGCTGGGCCATCCCATGTCAAGTTGTTTCATTTCACACAAAAATTTGTGTTAACATTCTCATATATTATCAGTGTCAGTGTCACGAACATTATTTTAATCCTTATGGAGATCGTCATTTGTTGGACCCCACAGTGCAGCTGTCAGCAGTGGACCCATGAGTTTTCACCAACTTTTGAGATACATTTTGGAAATATTTTCTTGAAAGAAACAAAACTTGGACATTGAGTATAACTTTATTTTCTGGCTGGCCTGCATAAAGATATGAAGCAGTTGGCTGAAAATTACTCTAAAAATGTAAAGTTTTGCATTTTATATCTTTGTAAGTAACTGGGGAAAATGTAAAACTTTGCATGTAATAACTTACTGATAGGTCTTAGCATATAAAATTTTACTGCTTTTCAGTTAACAAATAGGGGACAGTTGAATTTTCCTCAAAATGCCAAAAGTGGCTATTTTTGGCCCACTTTTATAAAAGTAGTCATCTGCAAGCTCTTTTAAATCATTTTCATCAAAAAGACTATTCTAAACCACCAAAAATAACGAATTTGCTAGTATACAAAGCCACAGTAAAAGTATAATGTGGAAGTACATTGAAAATGGGCGCTTATTCTTCACTCAAATTAAATCTGACCTCTTATGTTCTACAGTTAGAATTCGCTGTGGCAGACATCAAAAGTCCTGAAGACAGGAAATGAGCTTTGGTGAGAGAAATTGCAAGTAAATCTTTGTTTTTTAGACCTCTACTGCTACCAGTTCTGCAGATCCAAACTCTTTTTATAGAAGTTGATTGGAATAAGAAATACAATATAAAGAATAGTTTCTTTTTGTGGCTATAATAATTTTAGGAATACGCATTTAAAAAGTAATTTTTTGGGTTCTGTCATAAAAATTTTACCACAAGCAATCCCATCAGCAGTATCTGGCTGGCAGTGTAGTTGTAAAGATCTACTGCAAGTTAAGGAAAAAAAATAGTTTGAAGTAAATATAAGCTTACGATCCTGAAAGGTATCTCCTCTAGTGTTGCCCTGACACTTCACAAAGTATTATAAGCTGGGACCATGTGTAAAGGCCTTGCTAGATTTCTGAACCTGTGAAGCAACTCGCCCATGGCTGCTGTTGCACAGCTATTGGATGTGGCCCCTATGGCGATGAATGCTGATTTTCTCACTTTAAAATGAATCAGCAGTGGTCAAACTACCAAGGACCATACCAACACATTTATAAAATTTTTCATGTATACGCAAATGTTCCACATTAACAGCAAACTATTGTAACACCACAGTATGCTATACCTTGAACCAGAATTAAACTAGCACATCATTACACAATAGACGTACTAATCATTCTCAGCAATGTGAATCTGTTTAAAGAGCCAGGAAGACTGCTGTGAAGTTCAAAATTTACACAATGTGGCAGTGGTGTAGAACCTGCAGGTTATTTGTACAGTGTCTGCTGCAGCTGTTATGCAGTGATTTTACTAACGTGATCTCCAGTGCTTAGGTAACACATGATTAAATTGTGAAGTTAACCAGTTTGATTCTATAGTTATAGCAGAAAAGCAGTCATGATAAATCTTGATGAGACCATTTTTTTGAAGTTTTGAGTTATTCACACTTTTCACTTCCTAGTCATAAAGACTTTCGATGTTGCCTTCCCCAGTGTGGACTACACAGCTGTAGAACCAGGGGCAAACCAGGGTATCTGTCCCAGGCTGCAATTTCAGCAGGGGGCCAAATTCATGTTATTGAGGAAAAACCTTTTTTCACAAAGCACCTAGCACCCAGCCCACATTGGTCTATCAATTATTCTTATAATTTTGAAATGCATCGCTGTTGGTTTTTGAATATTTTTGATCTCATTCTGAGTTGATTTCTGAATGAATCATAAGTTGACTTTTGTATGTGTGCATAGTGCCTCTGCCAGGGGAATCCCCAACATATTGAGAAATAAACTTTCTTGCAGACAAAAGGGGGCAGAGCTGAACTGAATAAAGCCAAACTCTCGAATGCAAATCGCTGTTTGTGGGTGACTGAGTTTGTGAATGATAAGCATTGTTATAATTAATAGTGAAGTCCATAGATTCAGACAGAGTGGACATAAATGACTAACAGGAATAACAGGTAAGAAAGGTTACGTGTTATCTTTTGTGTATCCAAGAAAATGAAATTTTGACAAATTTTTGGCCAGACTGCTACACTAGTAAGGGCCATTTGTACAGTCCCTGGCTAGCAGCCCTTTAAGTTCTATACTGAAAATAGTGTGGAAAATGTGTTGTACGGACATGTAATAATGCCTGACTGGAGAATAAATGTGGGATAACTAAACTGGTGATTGGCAGGGTTAGTGAAGTTAACTGGAAAATAAGTTTTGACACTGGCAGGAATAGCTACAGAATTAGTGGTGACAAGATTGTTAGAACAATAAAGGAGAAGAAATGGGGACATCACACAGATTGTGGAAAAATGACTATTCCATATTTATATAAAAATTTTGTACGACTATTCGATCTGCTTCTTAAGAAGCACCTAGCATATGAATGAAATGTGAAACTATTTTCTAACATAAAACTTTTTGCTTGTAGTAGGCCTAATAGGCATTTGATATTGGTACTTCGTGAAATACATTCTCTCGTGTTATAATAATGACCATTTGTGCGAAAACTCATTTATTTGGTGTGTTACAGTTGCTGCAATATTAGATAGGTCTTTAATTTTATCTGGCAGGCAGTGACAAAACACATGTTATCAGATCGAGAAACCACACCAGTCTTGGGTACTATTTGTATCAACGGTTTGTCAGTATTAGATGATATTTCGTTTTTTCATGAAGCAACTTTGATGAGGTAATAGATTCTTTCGCAGAAGGGAAAACAGGCCATGAAAGCTGTAGCAAGATTAGAGAGAAAAAATGCCAGGACGTACACATTAAAGAAATATGTACTGCCTTGCTTGTCTCTTGTCTTAACTGGTTTTATGTATCCTATGTTTAATCTTAAGTCATACAAAACAAATTACTAGCTAATAGGCAACAGAATGCAAATTTTCTGAAGAGTTCTTGTTCTCCTGGTTACAAATAATCCCATCTAGTATTGAGTTTAGAGGGCAGGATGTGAAATCGGCTGACTGGGAGCAGGAGAGGCACGTTTTAGTTTCCACTGTCTTGAACATAGGTCGATGGCATCCATTACAAAATATACATGTTTTAATTCCATAGAGCAAAATAGATGTGCGATAGACTTGTGTGAAGCGATGTGGCACTGCACTTTGGCACACTTAATACCAAATAACACATGTCTTATATTTCCTCAAACACACGTTTTATGTATCAGACTCTTCAGAAAGGTGTGCACCACAAAATGAAAATTTTTTGAAAAGTGGATTTTAAAAAGTGTTGCATCCTACATCAAATGCTCAAGGGAGGGTCACTGTCTAGTACTGTCTCGGTTTGAAAATATCGTAGATCTGGGGCTGATGCACACATTAGTCTGTGTTGGTCGGGAGTTGGCTAGTCTCCATGTGACCCGTGTTTACATTTAGTGATTTTGCTGTTTCTCCTTTGTTTATTGCTCTCACGTCAAATGAAAATTAAAATACACACACATAATTATGGAAGGCTAAAATGTCGGCTTCAGATTTTATTTTATTTCCGCCTCTAACAGACAAGCATTAACCACCTTGCAGAATAATGTTTATTTTTGTCTGTTTGGTAAAGAATTTGGCTTTTATTACTCTTTTCCTCTGAGGCAGTAAATTTGTTTGATATGAAGTGTTTAATTCCACACTATTGGCTAGTTCCAACTGTTCACTGCATTTCAAGTGCTCATATGGCATTATGCCTTAATAAAGAACCAAGCATGAGATAATATAATACAATACTGGTACTCCAAGAAAATTTACATTTCAATCTGGACATGCGAATGTGCACTTTAAGCTGAATTGAGTTTTACCACGGTTCTCGGCATTCTCATGCTCTTGGAGTAAGCTCTGATGTCTTGTTTCTTTTATGACATAATGCAAGATCGTTTAATTTTTTACATGTACAAACATACAGGGCAGTTGTTGTCATAGCTGCGCAAGTGCGGTGGCGCCTGTTATCTGGTGCTCTCTGGCAACTGCTGAAACAAATGTATTTTTAACTGGTCGTGGGAAAATGTTAATGGTGGTTTGAAAAGTGTTAATTTCAAAGCAAATTTCATTTTATGGAAGATAAACTATGTGCAAGAATGTAAGATGAATTTCTTAAATTGCAGAGCGTTTGACTTTCCTTTAAAAATTAACTCTTTGAGAACGTCCATTTAGAAGAATTTTGAGCCCAGAAGATCAGACATTTGTAGTTACTAAAAATTTTACTGGCACATTTGTGTGATATATCTTGAAGTGCAGCATGTGCAAAAAATATAAACATTATATGTGAAAGCTTACCTTCTCTTGCAGCTTATTTATCTTAGTGACCAATATAATATGTGAGAGCTTTGCTTTTATTGTAGCAACACTGTTAATGCAAACAATTAACTTGTGTGTTTGCATTCCTTAAACAGCGATGTTACTCTTGGCTGATTACATAATGTGTCCTATTCTCTGAATATCAGCTGTCATCGGCTGGCGAGATCACGTGACATGAGCTGTGACTGGCTTACATAGTGCATCACAATCTTGATTTCAATTCTTCAGAAAGTAACATGCGGTGTTTGGAATTAGAATTTAAACTTTTGTAATACAAAGTATGCAGTGGTCATGTTGCTGCACATCAAAGATCTTTTCAAAATGTGTTTTTTCCCCTTTGAGTTTAGTTTGTAAAAATTCTATGCAAGTGTATAAAACCATAACCATTCAAAGGACTGACAAGTTTTAAAATACTGAGGAAAAGTGTACTGTCATGTAACATGGAAAAAGTGTATGTTCACCTGGGAGAAAGTATATTTTTAACTGGGAAAAATCCAGGAATTTTTTCGTTGCCTGCATATACACCCTGTAAATTACTTCAAATGTTAAAAATGGTATGTGAGCTCATGATGCACAGCTACTTACAGTATATGACGTAGCTCTGTACAGTAATGCAAAACAGTCCTCCAAAATAGTGTTCAATTAACGATATAACTGCAAATTTCAGGGAAAGCTTGCAACAGTGAGACTGGGATGAGGTGACAGGGAACTAGATGCTAATTTAAAATTTAACCTGTTTCATGATACCATTGTGAGTATATTTGATGAAAACTGTTTCCCTAATGAAACAAACATAATTCTAAGAAACCATCTAAAATTTTGTGGCTTACGGAAGGGATAAAAATATCTTGTATACAGAATAGGGAAATGTATTTTATAGCTAGGAGCAATGATCCAGAAAGTCAAACATTATAAATACTGCATTTTATGAAGATAAGTAATTACAAAGTCCAGAAGTATATTTGTCTGAGATTAGCGCATCTGGTAATAAAACTAAAACAATTTGGAATATTGTTAACCTAGTGTGAATGAGGTGAGAAAATGTTACACCAGCTATAAGGTGGGTATGAGATACCTGAAACTGTAATGACAAATTTTTGATACTAAAATCATGTATTAAGTATTTTTTACTTGGGATATTAATAATGGTGTCAAACACGATAAGTAAAATACTATGTTTAAGAAGTAAAACCTTTTTTGGTGAAATAATTGTCTATATTTTCTCTGAAAAAGTATCAGGAGTTTTTCCCATACAAAATTCGAACCAGGTTAGCTTTGATGAATTAACATGATATCTTCTAATGCCTTTTATGCCTGGAGAATTTGTAATAATATTCTGAATGAATACAAACACATTGCTTAGGACAACCCTTCATCCATTTTGTACCATATTTGGATGGAGAGAAGTACCATGTACCTCAGGTGACAAATATAGAAAATATTTTTAATAATTATTTTTAAGTGTTGTAGAGAAAATATGCTCCAGCTGTGCATTAGGAAATGCAAGACTGTAAATGGAAGTGGCAATACATATGCAGTTTGATAAAATTGCAATTCAACCCACATCCGCTACCAAAGTCAGGAAAATAAATTCACTCAAAAGTAAAAGCTCACATGGCATTGATGCCATTTCCAACAGAGTAAAAGCTTGTTCCCAACTCACAAGTAGGATTCTCAGCCACATATGTAATAGCTCACTGAAACAGGGCATTTTTCCAAATTGAAATTTGCCATTGTTAAACCATTCCATAAAAAAGGGATATTTCTGATGCTAACAACTGCCATACAGTCTCACTTCTGACAGACTTATTCAAAATTCTTGAAAAAGTAATTTATTCAAGAGGAGCTTCAGACTTCTGTAAAAATGAAGTACTAACAAAATGTCAGTTCAGTTTTCAGAAAGGCATTTTCAACATAAAATGCTGTACACGCTTAAACTGATCAAATATTAAATGCTCTGAATGGCCAAACATCACCCATAAGGATATTTTGTGATCTCTCAAAGGCTTTTGACTGTGGGTCATGAAGTTCTTGTAGATAAGTATTATGGAATGAGTGGGACAGTGCACAAGTGGTTTAATTCATATTTAACTGAAAGAATGCAGAAGATTAAAGTTAACAGTGCAAATAGTCAGCAAAAATCAGCAGTCTTCTTACTGGGAGGTATCAAGAATGGTGTCCCACAGGGTTCAGGCTAGGGTCCTGTACTATTTTTAATGTACAGTCCACCAGAAAAACGTGTACACACTTTAAGGAATGTGAAGTATTACTAACATGTTTATTTTACATTTAATAATTGATCACACATATTGTACAACCTTCAGTTTAGCACGTGGTTACTTAAAATCTACATCTACATGATTACTCTGCAATTCACATTTAAGTGCTTGGCAGGGGGTTTATCAAACCACAATCATATTATCTCTCTACCATTCCACTCCTGAACAGCGTGTGGGTAAAACGAACACCTAAACCTCTCTATTCGAGCTCTGATTTCTCTTATTTTATTTTGATGATCATTCCTACCTATGTAGGTTGGGCTCAACAAAATATTTTAGCATTCAGAAGAGAAAGTTGGTGACTGAAATTTCGTAAATAGATCTTGCCACGATGAAAAACGTCTTTGCTTTAATGACTTCCATCCCAACTTGCATAGCATATCTGCCACTCTCTCCCCCCTAGTACGTGATAACACAAAAGGAGCTGCCCTTTTTTGCACCCTATCGATGTCCTCCGTCAATCCCACCTGGTAAGGATCCCACACCGCGCAGCAATATTCTAACAGAGGACGAACGAGTGTAGTGTAAGCTCTCTCTTTAGTGGATTTGTTGCATCTTCCAAGTTTCCTGCCAATGAAACGCAACCTTTGGCTCGCCTTCCCCACTATATTATCTATGTGGTATTTCCAACTGAAGTTGTTCAAAATGTTCATTGTTGGCGGCTATACACATAATAGGATGACAAGCAGTCGCTGCTATTACGTCACTGTTACAATGGGATTGCTTCACATGTCGCTGTAATCTCCTGGTGAAGTTCCTCCATTGTGCATGGCTTGTTGAGATACGTAATCTTTCACAGTTCCCCACACGTAAAAGACCATGGGTGTTAGATCTGGTGACCATGGAGAGAACTCAATGGGCCCTCTGTCCAAACCAGTGCCCCAGAAAATTCCAGAAAAATCCAGGAAAGCTTGTATGGTTAGGTGGTGTGGTGGAGCCCCATCCTCTTGGTAGACCACATCATCAGCTTCATAAAGCACACATATACTTGGTAAAATTGATGTACGTAACATTTCCAGGTATACCTCTCTGGTGACATTAACATCAAAGAAAAAGGGTCCTACTAAGCCCCTAAACGAGACCACACCACACATGAACCTGTTAGATCGACTGCTTTATCCATGTAAACATGCTGATTTTATGGTGCACAGTAAACACTGTTATGCCGATTCACAGTTCCATTAAGTTTAAATTGTGCCTCATCACTCCACACTACAGTAATAACAAATTGTTGGTCATCAGTTACCATTTGCTGATACTGTTCACAAAATTGCATTCGGCAGTCAGGATCATAGTCATTAATTTCCACTTTGCAGCTTTCAGAATTCTTCAAACTATTGGACTGCTAACCCCCACTTCATTTGCACATTGTGTAGCAGATGTCTGAAGAATTAACAAATGTTTCCAACACAAGAGCTGATGAAGCAGGACTAGTAGCCGGATGCTTTATGATCTTCCTTTGTGAATATCAAATTGTTCCATGCAATTCAAACATGTCGATGATAACATATGTTGCTGCAAAAAACATAAGCTACAACAACACGCTCATAGCTCAAATCGAACAACTATATTGATAGCCAGGCAAAGAGTATACGTTTTTCTGGTGGACTCCATATATTAATGACTTGTTGCTCTGTATTCCTGAAGATGCAAAGGTAATTCTTTCTGCTGATAAAATTATAGTAATCACATGCAACAAACAAGAATTAGCTGAGGAAATTGGAAACAGTATCTTTCAGAAAATTAAGTGGTTCTCCACAAATGCACTCACTAAATTATGGGAAAACATCATACAATTCTGTACAGTAAATGCCATAACACCACTGATGAACAGACTTTGAACAGAAGTCTGTTGCTAAGGTAGAAAATTCAAAATTTTTGGGTGTGTGCATTGATGAGAAATTGAGTTGTAAGAAACACATTGATCTGCTGAAATGGTTAGTTTCAGTGATTTATGTTGTTACAGTTATTGCAAATTGTGATCATAAAATGTCAGTAAATTAGTGTACTATGCTTATTTGCATTCACTGTTTCCATATTGCATTATGTTGTGGGGTAATTCATCATTAAAGAGAAAAAATATTCATTGCATGAAAGCATGTAATCAGAATAATTGCTGGAGCCCACTCAAGATAACCTTGCAGACATTTAAGAAACTTTGGGTATTCACAGTACCTTTGCAATGGAGAAGTCCACTTCTGAAATTTGGTAATAACCATCCCAATTCAAAAATAATAGCAATGTGCGTAGCTATGACACTAGAAGAAAGGATGATCTTCACTATTCTGAGTTAAATTGGGCTTTGTCACAGAAAGGGGTGAATTATGCTGCCACAATCTTTGGTCATTTGCTAAATATCATTAAAAGTCTGACAGATAGCCAACCAGCATTTAAAAATAAATTAAAAATTGTGCCTGAAGGAGGGGCCACTTGCTCCAAAAGCTTGCCTAATTGCGTGTGTGTGTGTGTGTGTGTGTGTGTGTCCTCATCATTGAGAAATGTCGTATTCATGATCCATGGAACAACTATTAATGTAATGTAGATGTCTGTATCCCCTGTACCTGTTTCATTTGCTGACGTGTGTTATCCAAGAATTTCTGCAGGGCCTTATCTTTTTGTGTGTCTGACCTGCCTTCACTGTTTTATCTGTGAAGGCTACCTGTATACATTCTTTACCCAGTTTGTCATTGCCTAATGCTTTCTTCAAAACTCTAAAAAAATCCTTGTTTTAACTATAGTCCCATCTGTACAATTTTCTGCTTTTCTGGAATTTCTTCAGCTTTAACTTACACTTCATAACCAATAATTTGTCAGTCCACATCTGCCACTGGAAATGTCTTTCAGTTTAAAATGTGGTTTTTAATCTCTTACCATTCTGTAATCAGTCCGTAACTCATTGTTGTCTCCAAGTCTCTTCAATTTACACAACCTTTGTTCATGATCTTTAATTAAAGTGGTAGTGATAAAATTACTCAGCAAAATAGTACAAGGCAGCTTCTTCTTTCCTTTCTCCCATTACATTTTTTCTTTTCTTTCTCCTTTTCATACTTTAGAATTTCTCATATTGCAGTCAAATATTCTTCATCCTTAATATCTTAAATAATTCCATGTTTATTATGCAGTCTTTCAATTTCTTCATCTGTAGTTAGTTGGTGTACAAACTTGTGCTAGTGGGTAGGTGTTGGCTTTGTGTGTGTCTAGGTTATTATAATGCATTCACGAAGCTGTTCATCAAAGCTTACCTACAGTCCTATTTTCTCATTATATTTAGTCCTGTATTACCTCTATTTGATTTTGTATTTATAACCCTGTACTTATCTAACCAGAAGCCCTGATCTTCGTGCTACCAGATTTCACTAATTCCCAATATATCCAACTTCTACCTGCTGATTTCCATTATTATATTCTCTTTCAATTTAGGGAGCCAGCATCGCATGCTCCAGCCTGTAGAATTGCAGTTTTTTTTCCTGTAATAAATTCTCCTGAGTGGTCCTTACTTGTAGATCTGACTGGGCAGTTTTCCCCCAGAATATTGTGTCCAAGAGGGTGCAATTGTAATTATACCACACAGCAAATCTAAAATTGCCCTGTAGTCCTGCCTTGCTGTTTCATTGTACAATACAGCAAGGTAGTGTCAGTTTAATAGAAGGCCAGATTAGTCAGTTATTCAGACTGTTGCTCTAGCTACTCTGGGCTCTCCAGATACACCCCCTCTCCACCCCCGTGTGTCTCACTTTTTAGAAGGCATTTGGCTGCAAACTCACTTGCTTAGCAATGTTTTTGTTGTGCCTGTTTGCAACCTAACATCTCCGCTACATGGTATCAGTCTATTGTTTCAATAATATTGTGATTATTCCATCCTGGATTTCCTTAGTTAATATGTTCAATTGCAATGACTAGTAGAAAATCCCAGCAGAAGGGGCTGTTTGACTTCTTGTCAATCAGAGCTAGGGATATAACATTTTGAGATCACAACTCTACTGTCCTGTATAGTGAAAGTTTATTTCTTGAATTTAATAATGGAGGAAAGTGAATGGGGTGAAAGTATTTTTGTCATTCATGCGAAACTCATTGGTTTACTTATATTTGCTCTTGCATAAATTAAATCCTCATTGTATAAGATATTGTTAATTGTTGTAGTTAACCTCAAGTTACCTGGACAGCAAGCTCCGAGAAGATCTTGAGAGGCTGAAGAAAATCAGGGCCCATCGTGGAATGAGGCACTACTGGGGGTAAGTTATCCAAATTTCTTAAGGGATGGGGAAATGAAAATCTCAGAATTTGTTTCTTTTTCTCAGTAACCTATTTCTATGAATGAATTATTGAAAAAATATAGCCTTGTGAAGTACTTTAATTATAATAGACCAATGTTGTCATAATTATCATAATAAAGAACATTGGTTAAAGGGTAGAGTAGAGCCAGTGGTAGTACTTACTTGTTTGGTGCAGGAATGTTGTCAGGAGTTGCTATGAGGTATGATGGGAAATAGTATCAGCTGTTCATTGTATGCAGCCATAGAGGGAGCAGCAGGCATACAGAAAGAAATATGAAATTTTGATGTGATTGTAGCAACACTTCAAAAGTAATAGCTCAAAGTATGAATAAAATTGCTACTAGTTACACCCACGAAATATCAAATTGGACAATATCTTAAATTTTCATAAATTTCAGCACTATGAATTCATTGCTTGTTTTCTTGCCTGTCATTGGCCATATGAGAATAATTGGCTACACAAAGCAAAGCCTGTGAGCAATAGAGAACCTCCACCATCAAGGATACCACTGGCACTGATCTAGACTTTAACCAAGAACATGTAATACCATTAATGAGATAATGAAGATATTCGTTGGGTTGTATGTGTAAGTGTATCTTTCAAAACTAATAGAATTGAAGCGGTTTATTCATAATGACCCATAATAAACTTCAAAAATTAATCAGTTTGTTTGTGAAAGCCCACATTACTGAAAATGTTCAGCTATAATTTATAACACTTGGTTTTTATTCATAAGGGGCAGATATTACTATGTTTTATATGTGAAATGTATTTGATGTAATCGTTTTTCAGCTTGAGAGTGCGTGGTCAGCACACGAAAACAACTGGCCGCAGAGGAAGGACAGTCGGTGTGTCTAAGAAGAAGTAAACTATTCTTTCATGGTGTCTGTACATTGACTTTTTCAAATAAACAAGAAATTCAAAATATGTTGGTGTGATTATAATTCCACATTGCTTGGTTAAAGGTTTTTGTTGCAAATGTTTATTTTGAAAAAAATCATTTTAATGCAGGTTCTTGTTGTGGTCTGTAAACTCAGATAGAGCTAAGATATTGGATAATGTTGCTGTATTCGATGCTGAAATATTAGTTTTCTCATTCTTTGAATCATACAACAGTGATCCATACCAGCATTGCAAGGACATTGAGACAAGGTGTGGATGCATTTAATGTACATGCTTTCAGCATTTTGATGGTACATGTTTGTTCTTGTATTTACACTAGTAAATGAGGACAAATACGTTGGTGTACTCTGTTTGTTGCACGTTATATATTTGTTGTAAGTTCTGCTGGTTGAGTTTTACATGAAAGGGAAGCAGTAGTTAAGGGAGTGATTCACAGTTATAGTATCTGTTACTCAGACTATACATTGAGCAATCAGTGGAGGAAACACCAGAGGATTTCGGAAATTGATATTAAGGAGAAGTAAATACTTAGGTTTGCTATGTTGCATAGTATCAATCTATATTTTTATTATATTGACATTCCAATCTGAAGAGAGAATGTCAAATCAAACACCTTTAAGCTGTATAATTCCCAAACTCATTTTTTTGGCCACCAGGTTTGTCAATATATTAGGCCATCTTCAGGCTCCTGACCAACATGTAGGGAGATTCCAATCTTGGTTCTGGTCAAAATGGGGGCTATACTGTTATCTGCAGATCTCCAATTGATATAGTGATCACTTCAAGCATCATCTGCCAAAACCTGGAGTTTCCATTGTTTGATTTTAACTGGTAGATGTAGAGGATTTAAAATGGAGACTGGAAATAGCAAGAAGTGTTTCTGGAAAAGATAAATTACATTCAACACTAAATTTATTTAAGTGTTATAAAGTTTTTTCTGAAGTTATTTATGCCTTACATGCAAGTGAACAGTAGACAGTACATATTTCAGACAAGAACTGAAAGAGGCCATTTGAAATGTGGTGCTATAGAAGAAAGTTGAGGAATTGGATGGGTTGTACAGAAGTTAGTTTAGGTGTAGTAATCATAGAGACCAAAGTTTGCGTATAATAAGTGCTGAGTTGCAGTAGTTTCAGCAGACACACAGGCTATACAACCAGGGAGAGCTGCATTAAACTAGTCTTTTGTTTGAAGACAGCAGCAGCACTAGGCTAATATGAAAAGGGTGCATTTGGTACTAATAGTAAAGAATATCTATTGCTCCTCTAACCAAAGTGTTACTGGAAGTTTATTCACAGATCATGAACATCAGTTGAATGTGTCTAAAGGTTTTCAGGGTATTTTAATCATATCCATACATATGTCATCAGGATGTCAATATTCAATGTAGTTGTGTATTGTTCTTGGGGGGGGGGGGGGGAGGAGGAAGCAGTGTTTTGTAAGAGCTGATTTGCTCTAAGTATTGTGGAGAGTAAGTGATGTGTTCCAGTGTCACTTCTTACTCAGATGAAATGAATGTTAGATAAGATTGATAGCACAGGCCAACAAAAAGCAGGTAACCGCTTCGTAGATACTGTAATCTTTTTCCACTAAATCCATTATCTGACCCCAGTTCTTTCAATCGTATTTGGTTTTGTGACATCAGTTTTTGTTAAATATCAGCAAAACGTGTAATGAGAATGTATCATTTTTCATTATGAACTAAGGTTTTGTTGAATTAGTCATGGAAACCTCTATCTCATAAGAATTGTTGTCAGCTTATATTTCCTTTCTTTGTTCATTATAAAGCATCTAATACAGCTGCGAAAGAACTCATCTGTCACTGAACTCGCCTTTTTTCAGGGAAAAATCAAGGCAACTTCCAAAAGTGAAGTTTGAGACTAAGCAAACAGCCCAACTTAATTTTTCAGCATGTCTAGAACCTAAGAACATAACTCCTTGAATGATACCTACACAACCCTCTGCCAGTGTTAGGTCCAGCGAACATGACAGTTGTTTCTAAGGTAAGGAAACCACCTGTCAAGGGAAGACAGCATGCTAGGGTTAAAGTTATATATCCTACTGTTTTGACTTTCCCCAACCAATCATATTTTCATCTCCAAGTAATGAGCTAATAATCATCAGAGCTAGGATGATTTTGTTCTTGTGCCTATCAGCAGTACTAAAAATTTCTCCCGCAGAAAGTAATTACTAGCCAGTTTTATAATTTCCTCAAGTTGATTTATGTTTGGCTTCATTTCTGGCAGATGAAACTTATGGAGATACCAGTATGCAGAAAAATCTCTGCCTTTGAGTAAGACTTTCATAAACCCTTTAAGTGCAACTTAAATTGTGGCGTGGTAATACAAATTTGAGCCCAAAGTTGTTGTTTGAAAGGGAGCCAAAGAGCTCGAAGTAATAAGTGCTGGCAGGTCGATAGAAACACAAACATACACACAAAATTCTAGCTTTCGCAACAAACGGTTGCTTCGTCAGGAAAGAGGGAAGGAGAGGGAAAGACGAAAGGATGTGGGTTTTAAGGGAGAGTGTAAGGAGTCATTCCAATCCCGGGAACGGAAAGACTTACCTTAGGGGGGAAAAAAGGACAGGTATACGCGCGCGCGCGCGCGCACACACACACACACACACACACACACACACACACACACACACACACACACACACACACACACACACACATCCATCCGCTTATACACAGACACAATGTCTGCTTGTGTCTGTGTATAAGCGGATGGATATGTGTGTGCGAGTGTATACCTGTCCTTTTTTCCCCCTAAGGTAAGTCTTTCCGTTCCCGGGATTGGAATGACTCCTTACCCTCTCCCTTAAAACCCAAATCCTTTCGTCTTTCCCTCTCCTTCCCTCTTTCCTGACGAAGCAACCGTTTGTTGCGAGAGCTTGAATTTTGTGTGTATGTTTGTGTGTCTATCGACCTGCCAGCGCTTTTGTCTGACTTACCAAACGAAAGCACTGGCACGTCGATAGACACACAAACATACACACAAGATTCTAGCTTTCACAACCAATGGTTGCCTCGTCAGGAAAGAGGGAAGGAGAGGGAAAGACGAAAGGATTTGGGTTTTAAGGGAGAGGGTAAGGAGTCATTCCAATCCCGGGAGCGGAAAGACTTACCTTAGGGGGGAAAAAAGGACGCGCGCGCGCGTTGTCTCAAGAGTTGAACACATTGGATGTGTCGAAATAGAATAACGGTTGAAGCATATTGACAATCTTCATTATTGAAATACACACTTTAAGAATTTACTTCTTAAAAGTGCAATTCAGCATACCTGTGGGACTCAATTAAAAGATGAACAAAATTTTGCAAGATGGCTTGGCATGTAGATGCTGGGATGGCCGCCACTTTGCTGCGGGTAATTTCTTTCAATTGCTCCAGAGAAGTCAGATGGTGCTTGCGCACTCACTCACTCTTTAGATTTGGCATATTCCCATATGAGAAACCATTGGGGATAAAATCTGGACTTAGTGGGGGCCAATTTGTCTTCCCCGGCCCCCGGAGATAAATTTGCCAGGGATAATTTCATGGCACATTGGACGTGTGAAGTGGTTTTCGTTTTCGTCTTGTGGAAACAGTGTTCTTTGGTTACAACCAGGAAAGTTTTGAAATTCAGGCACCAAAAAACCATTTATTATCACAAAACATTCTGAATTCACTGCAACTGCATGCCTGCTATTGTCCTCAAAGTATGGACCAATTATTCCTCAAGCTAATGTCACTGCCTATACAGTAACTTTTGGCAAATGAAGGGGTTCTCATGATTCTGTTGTAGGATTTGTTACACTACAGTAGTGGCTGGTTTGCTTATTGATGTGACCTTTCAGGTGAAAATGAGCCATGCCAGAAAAAAAAGTGAAGGGCTCTGTCACATTAATGAACTGTAGCCCATATTTGGCATCCTGAGGGTCTAATTCTTGCACCAATTGGATATTGTAAGAGTACATTTCAAAATCTTTTCGTAGAATTCTGTGCCGTGATGATCTATTCCTAATTAAAGAACTTGCATGCTTACAAATGGAGAGGTTAGGAACGTTATGAACAGGCCGATTTACTCTCCACACAGATTTACCTGTTCTTGATGACCATGTTGCCTGTATTTAAGTTGGTCCAGTGTTGAACTGGTCTCCTTAAATGTTTTGATCTATTTCCTGATAAGGGAATTGATGTAATGCAATCCACAGTGAATGAAAAATATCTTTGTTCTAGTCACAAAATCACGTGTTGTAAAATTAAAAATGTGTGTTGAATGTTACGTTAAATGTATATTGCTTGATATGGATATTTTTGAGGCTTCAACATATTAAAATCTATAAGAATAAATATTTCATTATAAAACTTCTCATTGGCCTGTTTAATGTAATTCTGAAATAAACAACTGACAGTTGGGAGTTCACAATATTTTACTTTGGATCGTGATTTGTTGAGATAAACAGTACTAGAACAGTGCAACTGTATAAGTGGCCTGTCACATAGTGAGGGACAAATGTATAACAAAACCATATAGTTCAGTTACACATATTGGATCTCACAGTAATGTCCAAATGGGGTAGAACTATGTTAATGCAGTATTAGTCTGATGATCCACCTATTTCGTCCAGTAGACACAAAACCGGAATTGTCTGAGGAATCCTGTGACAAAACAGGTAACTGCTTTCCGTGTGTTATGTTTTCTTTCCTCATTTTTTCCAAATGTCTTAGTGTTACTTTTATGGCATGTGCACAGTACCAAAAATCTTAAATGTTTACTCAGGGTTTAGCCAACTTGACTTTGTCACCTACGCACTGTTCTAATTGACAATACCAGTAACATAAAGCTTTGTTATTGTTCCTTTGTAAATGTACCCAATTACTAAATTTCAGGTGAAGTAGATCAAAAGTATACATAACTGAAGTGTCTAGACAGCTAATGCTGGAAATATGTTGGCAAATTTTGCACTTAGTTTCAGGGTAATTAGCATTCTTATCCAAAACTGGTACTGAGATAGAACCCCATATTTTGCCAAAGTAGGCAGCATAATCTAATAGCAATTAGTATTTATTTAAAAATACCCAGTCAAACAAATCTTGCTTCACTATTCAGTTATTGAGAAATATTGGATTAGTGTGCTAGTTTGTAGCACTTTTCCATAAGTTTAGTAACCTGATTTAAGCCATGAATAATATATTCTCATTCACTATTTACAACAGTCTTCCAGTGCTGGGGTACTTTACAATTCTGCGGTCATAGCAGTCACTTAATTTTGAGGCAAAGAACTCATTCAGCCATATTTGGAGCACAATTTCATTTAGGAAGGAACTTCCTTGAAGGTTGTTTGATAGAGTGAAGAAAGTGAAAATCTGAGGTTGTAAGATCAGGTGTATAAGGTGGTTGCAGAATGACTTCCAACCCAACACCTGTATAGTTTGTCAGTCAGAATGTGCATGGGTGTTCCGTCAAGCAGCATCACTTCACACAGTCTTCCTAATAGTTGTTCTTGGACTGCATCTGCTACTCTTCTCAGTTCTTGACAATAAACTTCATCAGTGATCGTTACACCTCAGCAAGCAATTCACAGCACACCAGGCCATTGCTGTCCCACCACATGCATAAGATCTTCCGTGGATGCACACAGGTCTCCCCCTTGCGGGTGCAGGGGTTAGAATAGGCCCGCAGTATTCCTGCCTGTCGTTAGAGTTGAATAAAAGGAGTTTCACATGTTTCGGCCTTTATGCGATGGTCCCCTGTAGGGTTTGACCTCCATTCTTCAAAATTTTCCCGAAGAGCGAGCCAATTGGGGAAGGGCGCCTTAAAAGATGCATTGTGTCCTTCGTGGATTGAGATCTTTAGCCCACTTTCTCATTGTTGCATTCTCCATATCTTGGGCAAGGACACCTTCCTGGGTGCATTTTCCACCATGCACTGTGCAGTGTCGATATCTGTGTCGACAATGACCATGGACTTCTTTGCACCTGATATCCAGCACTATAGCCAGTCTGTTGTGGTGGGGCCGCAATGTACCCTGTTGGTTGTAGCCCCCTGACCACACAGGGATCGCTCTGCTGATGCCTGCTCCGTTAACTCCCCACGTATGCCAAGGGGTAGAAGCCAGTCCCCCCTGGGGCATCGGGACTCCTTGCAATGGCCATCCTGCCAGGTGGCCTTTGCTGCGGCTGGGTGGCACCTGTGGGGAGGGCTCATGGTTGGAGTGGGTGGCATAAGGGCGGATGACACACGATGAAGCAGTCCATCGTCCCTTGCTGGTGGTGAAACACACGCGGTCTCAAAGCTATCACAAGCTCAATTCAACACACAGAAGTATGACCCCAAATCGTTACACACCATGGGAGGAACATCAGGCTAAGGATGGCAGCGGATCTTATTCACTATGGTACCTTGTATGTTCAAGAGCTGATAGTCTTTCATGACGATGAAGCCTCAGTTTTTTGTTGAGCATTTAGAGTCCAAGTTCAGGGTGGTGGAGGGCTTGTCCAAAATGAGATCTGGGTCAGTCTTGATCAAAACAGCATCCTCTACCCAGTCACGAGAGTTACTCACTTGTGACAAGCTGGAGGATGTTTCTGTAACCATCAAGCCCCATAAGAGCTTAAATATGGTCCAGGGTATCACATTTCAGAGACCTTCTTTTGCAGTCCAGCGATGAGCTGTGCGCCAATTTAGAGCGGCGAGGTGTATATTTCGTCTGGTGTGTCCAACGGGGTCTGAAGGATAATCAGGTTGCCACCGGTGCTTTCATCTTGGCCTTTGAGGGTGATACATTGCCAACCCAGGTCACCTCTCAGAGCCAGAAGACTACACCTGCCCCCTTGATGGTGGGGGCATTTCCCTCCCTGTTGCTACTGCACCACCTACTTCGTGAGCAACATCCCCCCCCCCAACCATCAGGGACATCCGTCCCCACTTCTAAGGCAGAGAAGCGTTTGTCTTTGGCTTCCTTCACCAGGAAGGTGTCCCTTGGGTCACTCCCTTTCCAGGTTACTTCTAGTGGGAAAGGTGACACCCGCCAGTGGCTGAAGAGCCCAAAGGCATCTGGTCGTAGGGCTTCACACTCATCCTCAGTCCCGGAGACTGGGCCAGTGAAATCCTCCCAGCCAGGGAAACACAAGGAGCAGTAAGAGAAATCCAATAAGAAAACCCCTAAGACCAAGGAAATTGCGGTGGCACCCACACCACCGCTACCTACAAGCTTTGCAGCTGATGATGGGGTGGAGATTTTGGCGTCCGCCAGACACTCGCACAGTGGATATACACTGATCAGGCAATAGATTGGTGGCAGCAGGTGGCTGAGGTGTAAACTGTCTCATTGAATGTTCCATGCGTTCCCAGTCTCACAATGTCATTCTCCAGTGGAATTGCGGCAGTTTTTTCTACCACCTGGATGAGCTAAGGCAACTGTTAAGCTTTACACCTGCTATCTGCATTGCGCTCTAGGAAATCTGGTTCCCAGCAATGTGGACCCCTCCCTACGCAGCCATAAGGGATATTACAGGAACCGTAGAGACTATAATCGAGTGTCAGGTGGAGTTCGCATTCATGTCCTAAACTCGGTCCATAGTGAACATGTGCCCCCTTGAAACACCTCTTGAGGCTGTCAGAATAAGGATGACGCAGGAAATAGTCTGCAATGTGTATTTTCCTCCATTTGGTGCAGCACCCCTGAATGTATTAGCTGCGCTGACTGACCAACTCCCTAAACCTTTTTTACTTCTGGGAGATTTTGATGCCCATAACCCATTGTGGGGTGGTACCATGCTTACTGGCCGAGGCAGAGATGTCAAAACTTTACTGTCTCAATTCAACCTCTGCCTCTTAAATACTGGCGCCGCCACACATTTCAATGTGGCTCATGGTAGTTACTCGGCCATTGATTTATCAGTTTGCAGCCCAGGACTTCTCCCATCTATCCACTGGGGAGCACATGATCACCTATGTTGTAGTGACCACTTCCCCATCTTCCTGTCACTGCCCCAGCGTAAGGGACATGGATGCCTGCCCAGTTGTTGTTGTTGTTGTTGTTGTTGTCTTCAGTCCTGAGACTGGTTTGATGCAGCTCTCCATGCTACTCTATCCTGTGCAAGCTTCATCATCTCCTAGTACCTACTGCAGCCTACATCCTTCTGAATCTGCTTAGTGTATTCATCTCTTGGTCTCCCTCCACGCTGCCCTCCAGTACTAAATTGGTGATCCCTTGATGCTTCAGAACATGCCCTACCAGCCGATCCCTTATTCTAGTCAAGTTGTACCACAAGCTCCTCTTCTCCCCAATTCTATTCAATACCACCTCATTAGTTATGTGATCTACCCATCTAATCTTCAGCGTTCTTCTGTAGCACCTCATTTCGAAAGCTTCTATTCTCGTCGTGTCTAAACTACTTATCGTCCATGTTTCACTTTCATACATGGCTACACTCTAACAAGTACTTTCAGAAACGACTTCCTGACACTTAAATCTATACTCGATGTTAACAAATTTCTCTTCAGAAATGCTTTCCTTGCCGTTGCCAGTCTACATTTTATATCCTCTCTATTTCGACCATCATCACTTATTTTGCTCCCCAAATAGCAAAACTCCTTTACTACTTTAAGTGTCTCATTTCCTAATCTAATTCTGGCAGCATCAACCAATTTAATTCGACTACATTCCACTATCCTCATCCTGCTTTTGTTGATGTTCATCTTATGTCCTCCCTTCAAGACACTGTCAATTCCGTTCAACTACTCTTCCAGGTTCTTTGCTGTCTCTGACAGAATTATGATGTCATTGGCGAACCTCAAAGTTTTTATTTCTTCTCCATGGATTTTAGTACCTACTCCGAACTTTTCTTTTGTTTCCTTTACTGCTTGCTCAATATACAGATTGAAGATCATCGGGTATAGGCTACAACCCTGTCTTACTCCCAACCGCTGCTTCCCTTTCATGCCCCTCGACTCTTATAACTGCCATCTGGTTTTTGTACAAATTGTAAATAGCCTTACGCTCCCTGTATTTTACCCCTGCCACCTTCAGAATTTGTAAGAGTATTCCAGTCAACATTGTCAAAAGCTTTCTCTAAGTCTACAAATGCTAGAAATGTGGGTTTGCCTTTCCTTTATCTATTTTCTAAGATAAATTGTAGGGTCAGTATTGCCTCACGTGTTCCAACATTTCTGCCCAGATGGTTTTTGAACAAGGCGGACTAGGGAACTTCCACCTCTGCTGTCACCACTGAATCTCCCCCACACGGTAACACCGATGTGATGGTTGAGCCGGTTTCTAGCACAATTGTTTCTGCAGTAGAAAACGCGATCCCTCTGTCTTTAGGGTGTTCTAGGTGTAAGGCAGTCTCGTGGTGATTGCCGGAAGTTGCTGAAGCAATTGAGGAGCGTCAGAAAGGTCTACAGTGGCACCCTTACCTGCAGCACCTCATAGAAAATGCATTTTACTATAACAATTTTCACTATACTATAAAAACGATAAAGCTTAAAGTTTCAGACAAAAGTTTACCCAAGCATTGCTACTATCAGCTCTTGTACTGTCAGAGCTGTTCAGTCTATTGCACAGATCCTATTATGCCTAGATAACGAAACTTCTATAATTGTCCTCAATGTAAATGTTCAAAATGAATGTTCGTCCCAATTTGATGTTAATACTCATCAAACGGCACGCTAGTAGTGATAGAATGTCTGTCCTGCGGCGACATGTAAAACTACGACATACACAAACTGAGAATAAATCACTGAGGTCATTTCGTAGTACCGAGTTCCGTAATATGGCATCCAAGGCCGTTCCTTGAAACTGCACAGATGCGATGTGGCTTCCGACATGGAGTGCACTCTGATACGAATCTAGAATAGAACTGGAGTGGGGTTCTAGCTCGCAGTGCTCTTATTTATATAGCCGTGGTGCGGACTGCTGAAAGTGCAGCCGACAAAATTTGCCTTCCTGACTAGCTGCTGGGGCTAGTAGAGCACCAGCTCAAGTTACTAAATAGTTAATTGCTACACTCGCTGTAGGACGATGAAGCTCTCTATATAATTGTGCAATCAGCACAAGGTAAGTATCTACAATAAAATTCTGATGTTGCTAGGTTCAATACTTTTGGCGAGAGAATTATTTTAGTTTCACTGCACGCAATAGGTGAGCTCTGAACTTGCCCTTTGGAGAGACGCTACATCTATTGTTTTATAGCTACCTTTTGGAAACTTCTCACATCTTTGTTATTATAGCGTATCTCCATTCTACCTAAATCTAAACATCCTAGCTTTATCTAATCACTTAATTAATCTATCTTGCTTCCGTACTTTTAGGACACAAAAACATGAAATAATGAATTTCAACCAAAATATTACTTTGTGCGATCCAGTATGATATTTCCATTAACTTACAATGAAATAGGAATCTGAATATAAATTTTGAAGTTTCTAGCCTGTTCCTGTTGCGCTGATGATTTTTACGTAAAACGTCCAAATTTCGAAAACTGTTAAAGTTACTAAACTGAAACTTAACACATTATCGTTTTAGCATTATTCCTGACATGCTATTAACTTTTAAGGTATTGCACAACATTTGTGATGTCATAGCTAGTTACAACGGACTAGCCTGGCACACAATGGAAAGCATACAAATTCTATATGGTGCGAGTAGGCTTCTTGAAAAATTGAAATTTAAACATTTAAAAATATTAAAAGAAAATTTATTACCTACAGCAATTATTTAGATTGCTGGTATATTCACTGCCTCTTAGGCAAAATTGCAAAACTGATCAGAACATCTATGAATTATGTAAATTGCAAGTCTGCAAAATTCATGATATTTATGCCTTGCATATTAAATTATTCATGAAAGAGGTATTAAACGGACGGCATGATACTGCCTAGAAAATCACTCAAAATTTTAAGTAGTTCCGAAAATCAATGAAACTGTTTGGCATACCTTTTGCCTCAAATACATAAACACACAAACATGTAAAATTATGAAAATGTCCAGCTCAAGTTTCACTTAATTAGGTGAAAGTCTTAAAGCTATTAAATTTTAGATATATTTACATACATAGGTACAAAGAAAATGACATGGTTATTCTTGTTACAGAAGTAAACAATGAAATCTTAGCAGTCGCTTCCATACCTGATAGAGAATTCACCAATCATAACCCTTCCACTTTTACATACATTGTTGTAGCCGCTTTGGCTGACGTTCATTTTGATTCACAAGTTTAGAGGGGGAAGTTGCTATGGTGTGCATCCTTCACGTCCACTATACTGCAATGGGGAAAGAGGAGGGGCACTGTGAGTTGTGTTCAAGTCACTCCATGCTTTCACCTAGCTACCAGGCTGCCATTATCTGGTTTGTCCTGTAGATCAAACAAAAAGAGTGCCTCGGACTCCATTCACTTAACAGCTAAGGGAGGACCACAATGAAATGGGGGATATATACATTTTACCTCTCAACTCGTTACTGAAACAAAGTTAGCAGAACGGTTTTCTATTTCAATCTCATGGTTACTTTTCTGTAATTAAGTCGGTAAACAAATGGCTCCATACAATGTTAATCACATACTAAAGAAAAAATTATGCCCAAGGCATACAATCATGAAACCTTTAAATCTCAGATTATTATTTCTGGGCCGGAACACTGAACCAATGCTCACAATGGAACCTCCCCATCGCACCTCCTCAGATTTAGTTGGCACAGTGGATAGGCCTTGAAAATCTGAACACAGATTGAGAAAACAGGAAGAAGTTGGGTGGAACTATGAAAAAATAAGCAAAATATACAAACTGAGTAGTCCATGTGCAAGATAGGCAACATCAAGGATATTGTGAGCTCAGGAGTGCCGTGGTCCCGTGGTTAGCGTGAGCAGCTGGGGAACAAAATGTCCTTGGTCCAAGTCCTCCCTCGAGTGAAAATTTTACTTTCTTTATTTTCGCAAAGTTATGGTCTGTCCATACGTTCATTGACGTCTCTGTTCACTGTAATAAGTTTTGTGTCTGTGTTTTGCGACCGCACTGCAAAACCGTGCGATTAGTAGACGAAAGGACGTGCTTCTCCAATGGGAACCGAAAACATTAGATCGCAAGGTCATAGGTCAACCGATTCCTCCACAGGAAAACACGTCTGATATATTCTATACGACACTGGTGACGGTATGTGCGTCACATGATAGGAATATGTTGTTGACCCACCTAACTTGTACACTTGGCGAATGGGTAAAAATATTCTTCTACATTGCCCGATTTAGGTTTGATTGTGTGAGAGTGCCTGACTTTGATAATTGTCTGAAAATAAAGAAATAAATAAACTTTCCACTCGAGGGAAGACTTGAATCAAGGACCTCTCGTTCCGCAGCTGCTCACGCTAACCACGGGACCACGGCGCTCCTGATCTTACACCATCCTGGACGTTGCCTATCATGCGGATGGACTACTCAGTTTGTATATTTTTTTCATAGTTCCACACAACTTCGTGTTTTCTCGATTGATCTGTGTTCAGTTTTTCAAGGCCTATCCACTGTGCCAACTTATAACCAAATCTGAGAGGGGTGCGATGTGGAGGTTCCCTTGTCAGTACATTCCTGACACATCTGTGTTTATTTACAGGCTGACTCATCGTAAACTATCTCATTCTTAGAGACAATATGAGTATACTTAATTATTGGTTGTCATTCATAGCTTCTCTGTACATTTGAGTAACTTGTGGTAATAGGAGTACAATTGCTGAGTGTTCAAAACATACTGATTAATCGATTACTAAATTAACTTATTGGTCCTTTGCTGCTGTGTCAGTTCCACATTTCATTGAAGTTTAATTATGCTGAGCTATTAATAATGTTTCACGTCTGCAGTTATATTATTCAATTACATTGCTAGTTTATGTACCTATGTAATATTCACTGTATTAACGATTAAAGCACATGATAGCACATTGGTTTCATTTCTATGGTATATTGCAGCTGATCAGTTTGCTCATGTGGCAATCCATTTCCACTCAATCGGATGCTGAAACCACAGGTCGTCTCTCTCGACTTACCACTAAAGTGCATTAAGTAATGATGGATATGCGTTATCCTAAATTCCTTAACCCTATAGGACATCATGAGCTGCTTTGTCTCATCTAACCTAAGGGTACCTACAGTCGCATCCACGCCTCCAACTTATAACCTTAATACATGTAGGCGTGTCCTAGCACACACTACACCACAAACACTGTTCAGTTCCATTATCATTGCCATTCCTTGCTATACAAGGTAAGTTAATCATTATAAAGTTTCTTCACTAATTGGTGGATAGAACTGTTTGAAGAACTCATGGTTTGTTACTGGCAATATTTGCAGAATTTATTATGGGAAGAAGAAATCGAAATCTTGGGGATAGGAAAGGTGAAGAATGAGAGAGACCTGAAAAGGGGGAAAGATGATCTCTCACAACTGGGACTGCACGGCTGCCACACTGCATAGAGGTTACAGAACAACCTCCTCCCTACAGAAATCATTCACTACCTATGAATTTTTTTAGGTTGATCATGTTTGTGAGACCTAATACATTTTTACTCTTCAGGTACTCCAGCCTATACGATTTGCATGCGGTTTTCCTATAATCATGAAAGGTGCTTGGTATATGAACATGAATTTCTTTCTGTATTAATTTTCTTAGACTTTTCCTTGGTTTTGATAAGGACTAACTGATCTATCTCAAAACTGGTAGGTACAGCTTTCGCGTCATCACAGAGCTCCGCACTTCTAGATAACCCATCAGCTACCAGATTATCTTTTTCTTGGATACATGTAACCTCAAGGTCAAACTGCTGGAGATGCAATGACCATCTTACCAAACGAGCATTCCTCAACTTATAGGTCTTTAAAAAGGTCAATGCCTTATGGTCGCTATAAACAATTATCTTATGATGCTGTTTTAAAACCTACCTCAGTTCTTCTTTCTGACTAGCTGAGATCTTGCCAATTTCTTGTAATTTAGCTTCTATTTTGTCGAATATAATTGCTTCTTCTTCTGCTGCGTTCAACCTACCTTTACTAAGATCAACATCTTCGTCCACCCCCCTGCGGGTCCAGTGGTTAGAATAGGTATTCTTGCCTGTCATACGAGGTGAATAAAAGGAGTTTCACACATTTCAGACTTTATGTGATGGTACCCTGTAGGATTTGACCTCCATTCTTCAAAATTTTCCCGAAGAGCAAGCCAATTGGGGAAGGGCGCCTTACAAGGTGCATCGTGTCCATCGTGCATTGAGATCTTTAGCCCACTTTCTCATTGTTGCATTCTCCATATCTTGGGCAAGGACACCTTCCTGGGTGCATTTTCCACCATGCACTGTGCAGTGTCGATATCTGTGTCGACAATGACCATGGACTTCTTTGCACCTGATATCCAGCACTATAGCCAGTCTGTTGTGGTGGGGCCGCAATGTACCCTGTTGGTTGTAGCCCCCTGACCACACAGGGATCGCTCTGCTGATGCCTGCTCCGTTAACTCCCCACGTATGCCAAGGGGTAGATGCCCACTCCCCTGTGGCATCGGGACTCCCGGCAATGGCCACCCTGCCAGGTGGCCTTCACTACGACAGGGTGGCTCCCGTGGGGAGAGCCCCTGGTCGGAGTGGGTGGCATCAGGGCGGATGACACATGATGAAGCGTGGTCCATCATCTCTTGCTGCTGGTGAAACACCAGCAGTCTCTAAGTGATCATGAGCTCAATTTAACGCACAGAAGTACGACCCCAAATCATTGCCCTCCCTGGCCACACCATGGGAGGGACGTCAGTCTAAGGATGACAGCGGATCTTATTCCCCCCGGTACCTTGTATGTTCGAGAGCTGATGGGGGATCTTTCATGACAATGAAGCCTCAGTTTTTTGTTGAGCATTTAGAGGACAGGTTCAGGGTGGTGGAGGGCTTGTCCAAAATGAGATCTGGGTCAGTCTTGATCAAGACAGCATCCTCTATCCAGTCACGGGAGTTACTCACTTGTGACATGCTGGAGGATCCAGAATGAGATTTTCACTCTGCAGCGGAGTGTGCGCTGATATGAAACTTCCTGGCAGATTAAAACTGTGTGCCAGGCTGAGACTCGAACTAGAGACCTTTGCCGTTCATGGGCAAGTGCTCTACCGACTGAGCTACCCAAGCACGACTCACGCCCTGTCCTCACAGCTTTGCTTCTGCCAGTACCTCGTCTCCTACCTTCCAAACATAACAGAAGCTCTCCTGCGAACCATGCAGAACTAGCACTCCTGAAAGAAAGGATATTGCGGAGACATGCTAGTTCTGCAGGTTCGCAGGAGAGCTTCTGTAAAGTTTGGAAGGTAGGAGACGAGGTACTGGCAGAAGTAAAGCTGTGTGGACGGGGCGTGAGTCATGCTTGGGTAGCTCATTTGGTAGAGCACTTGCCCGCGAAAGGCAAAGGTCCCGAGTTCGAGTCTTTGCCTGGCACACAGTTTTAATCTGCTAGGAAGTTTCAAGCTGGAGGATGTTTCTGTAACCATCAAGCCCCTTAAGAGCTTAAATATGGTCCAGGGTATCATATTTCACAGAGGCCTTCTTTTGCAGTCCAACGATGAGCTGCGTGCCAATTTAGAGCGGCGACGTGTATATTTCGTCCGGTGTGTCCAACGGGGTCTGAAGGATAATCAGGTTGCCACCGGTGCTTTCATCTTGGCCTTTGAGGGTGATACATTGGCCGAGAAGGTCAAGGTGATGGTCGACCGGTGTGATGTAAAGCCCTTTATCCCTGCCCCGATGTGGTGCTTTAAGTGCTGGAAGTTCGGCCAAATGCCTTCCCGCTGTACTTCTAGCATCACATGCCGAGATTGTGGACACCCATCACATCCCAATGCTCCATGTGCCCTGCCTCCCATCTGTGTCAACTATGGAGAGCACCATTCGCCTTGCTCGCCTGACTGCAGGATTCTCCAGAAAGAAAGGAAAATCATGGAGTACAAGACCCTGGACCAACTGACCTACACTGAGGCTCAGAAAATTTGAGCACTTTCTTCCTGTGTGTATGACACTGTCTTACAACGCCGCTACAACAGTTCTGGCACCATCAGCTCCACCAACCCAGGTCACCTCTCAGAGCCAGAAGAGTACACCTGCTCCCTTGATGGTGGGGGTCATTTCCCTCCCTGTTGCTCCTGCACCAACTACTTCGGGAGCCACACCCCTCTAACCATCGGGGACATTTGTCCCCACTTCTAAGGCGGAGAAGCGTAAGGCTTTGGCTTCCTTCTCTAGGAAGGGGTCCCTTGGGTCACTCCCTTCCCAGGTTTCTTCTAGTGGGAAAGACGACACCTGCCAGTGGCTGAAGAGCCCAAAAGCAGCTGTTCATAGGGCTTCACGCTCATCTTCAGTCCCGGAGACTGGGCCAGTGAAGTCCTCCAAGCCAGGGAAACCCAAGGAGCAGCAAGAGAAATCCAAAAAGAAAACCCCTAAGACCAAGGAAATTGCGGTGGCACCCACACCACCTCGAGCTACAAGCTCTGCGGCTGAGGATGGGGTGGAGATTTTGGCATCTGCTGAGGACCTAGATCTCGCCAGACCCTCAGACGCAATGGATATAGAGTGCTCAGGCAATAAATTGGTGGCAGCAGGTGACTCTGAGGCGTAAACTGCCTCATTGAATGTTGCATGCCTTCCCAGTCTCACGATGTCATCCTCCAGTTGAATTGCGGTGGTTTTTTCCACCGCCTGGCTGGGCTAAAGCAACTGTTGGGGCCTTTACACCTGCTATCTGCGTTGCACTCCAGGAAACCTGGTTCTCAGCAATGTGGACCCCTGCCCTCCGCGGCTATAAGGGATATTACAGGAACTGTAGTGACTATAATCGAGTGTCAGGTGGAGTTTGCGTTTGTGTCCTAAACTCGGTCTGTAGTGAACATGTGCCCCTTCCAACCCCTCTTGAAGCTGTGGCTGTCAGAATAAGGACAACACAGGAAATAATTGTCTACAATGTATATTTTCCTCCAGATGGTGCAGTACCCCTGAATGTATTAGCTGCACTGACTGATCAACTCCCTAAACATTTCCTACTTCTGGGAGATTTTAATGTCCATAACCTCTTGTGGGGTGGTACCATGCTTACTGGCCAAGGCAGAGAATCGCTGAAGCAATTAAGGAGTGTCGGCGAACTTCACAGTGGCACCCTCACCTGGAACACCTCATAGCCTTTAAACAGCTCCGTGCCCATGTTTGCTACCTTATCAAATATCAGAAGAAGGTGTGTTGGGAGAGATACGTCTCCACCATTGGGTGCCACACATCACCTTCCCAAGTCTGGGCAAAGATCTAACATCTTTTCGGGTACCAGGCCCCAACAGCTGTCCCCGGTGTTACCATAAATGGCGAGTTATGTACCGACGCAAACGCATTTGCCGAGCACTTTGCTCAAGCTTCTGCGTCGGAGAATTAACCCCCAGCCTTTCGCACACTCAAACAACAGCTGGAAGGGAATCTCCTCTCATTCACTATACGCTGCAGTGAATTCTATAACACCCCATTTACAGAGTGGGAGCTCCTCAGTGCCCTGACACATTGCCCCGACACAGCTCCTGGGCCTGATCACATCCACAGCCATATAATTAAACATCTCTCATCTGACTACAAGCAACATCTTCTCATCAACTTCAACCGGATGTGGTGCGATGGCGTCTTTCCATCGTAATGGCGGGGGAGCACCATCTTTCCAGTGCTCAAACCCGATAAAAACCCACTTGATGTGGATAGCTATTGGCCCATCAGCATCACCAACGTTCTTTGTAAGCTGCTTGTATGTACGGTAAGTCGGCAGTTGTGTTTGGTCCTCGAGTCACATGGCTTTCTGGCTCCATGTCAGGGCGGCTTCCGCCAGGGTCGCTCTACCACTGATAATCTCGTGTCCCTTGAGTCTGCCATCCGAACAGCCATTTCCAAACGGCAACACCTTATTGCTGTCATTTTTGACTTACGACATGACTTGGCGACATCATATCCTTGCCACATTGTATGAGTGGGGTCTCCGGGGACCACTCTCAATTTTTATCCAAAACTTCCTGTCACTCCATATTTTCTGTGTCCAAGTTGGTGACTCCCATAGTTCCATCCATATCCAGGAGAATGGAGTCCCGCAGGGCTCTGTATTGAGTGCCTCCAGGGAGCCATCCACAAGGCGCAATCATGGGTTCTAGCCCAGGGCTTCCAGTTTTTAGCCGCAAAGTCGTGTGTCATGCACTTCTGTCGGCATTGTACCCGTCATCCGGAACCCTCTCTTTACTTTAATGATGATCCACTCACTGTAGTGGAGGCATATCAATTCCTAGGACTGGTTTACGTCGCTCAATTGACTTGGCTCTCATCTTCGTCAGCTTAAGCAGAAGTGCTGTCAGCACCTCAATGCCTTCCGTTGCCTGAGCAACACCAATTAGGGTGCAGATCACTGCACAGTGCTGCGGCTCTACAAAGCCCTTGTCCAATCCTGAATTGACTATGAGAGTGTGGTTTCTGGTTTGGCAGTGCCTTCAGCATTGCATTTACTCGACCCTGTGCACCACTGTGGGGTTCGATTAGCAACAGGAGCTTTTAAGATGAGTCCAGTGACCTGCGTATTGCTGGAGGCTGGTGTCCTTCCACTACAGATCAGATGTGCGCAACTGCTTGCCAGTTATACAGCACACATTCATAGTTCCCCTGAGCATCTGAATAACTGTCTCCTTTTCCCGCCCGCGGGAGTCTATCTCCCGCATCAGTAGCCCAGATTGGAGCTAGTGATTGAGGTTCGCGTGCTGTCCCTTCTCTCCGAACTGGAGTCCTTCCCTTTATCACCTCTACTTGCAGCCCGTTCACGTACGCCTCCATGGTGTATGCCTTGGCCGCAGCTTTGTCTGGACCTTTTGCATGGCCCTAAGGACTCTGTTAACCCCGCCGCTCTCCACTGTCACTTCCTATCGATTCTTGAAGTGTTCTGGGGCTCTGAAGTGGTTTACACCAACGGCTCAATGGCTGATGGTCACATAGGCTTTGCATATGTTCATGGAGGACATATTGTGCAGCACTCCTTGCCAGTTGGCTGCAGTGTTTTCACTGCAGAGCTGGCGGCCATATCTCGTGCTCTTGAGTACATCCGCTCATGCCCTGGCGAGTCATTTCTCCTGTGTACTGACTCATTGAGCAGCCTAAAAGCTATCGACCAGTGTGCTCGCCACCCTCTGGTAGCATCCATTCAGGAGTCCATCTATGCCCTGGGACAGTCCCACTGTTCCATGGTGTTTGTGTGGATCCCAGGACACATCGCAATCCCCAGCATCGAACTTTCTGACATGCTGGCCAAACAGGCGATGTGGAAACCGCTTCTGGAGATAGGCATCTCCGAAGCTGACCTGCTTTCTGTCGTACACTGCAGGGTTTTCTGGCTTTGGGAGATGGAATGGCATAACAGCACGCACAACAAACTGTGTGTCATTAAGGAGACTATGAATGTGTGGAAGTCTTCCATGCAGGCCTCTCACAGGTAATCAGTTGTCCTCTGCCCGCTCCACATTGGCCATATGTAGCTAACGCATGGTTACCTATTCAGTCGCGAGAACCCACCTCAGTGTTGCTGTGGCTCACAAATGACAGTCGTCCACCTCTTGCTGGACTGCCCACTTTTAGCCGCTCTGTGGCATACTTTTAAATTTCCCAGCACCCTGCCTTCAGTGTTGGGCGACAATGCCTCCACAGCAGCTTTAGTTTTACGTTTTATCCGTGAGAATGGGTTTTATGACTTCTATGTAGTTTTTAGCGCATGTCCTTTGTCCCTCTGTGTCCTCCACCCAAGTGCTTTTATCGTAGAGGTTTTAATGTGTTGCAGAGTGGCTGGCTTTCCCTTTTTATTCTCTTGGTTGGCCAGACACTGTAATCTGCTTTCATATTTTACTCTCTTCTGTTTTTATCATCTCTGTTGTTTTCTTGTCCTCTTTTGTTCCTTTTAGTGTTTGTTGCCTTCCCTTCGTTCTTGTGCCTTTTCCTTTCTTTCCGTTTTGTGTTATATGTTTTGTCCGTTTTATTCTCACACTTGTGGCATTGTTTTATTAGGAACAAGGGACGGATGACCTCGTAGTTTGGTCCCTTCTCCCACCTTTAAACCAACCAACCATCTTCGTCCCAGTACCTTCTATTTTTCAGAACTCGTATTGGCAGCTCCCAAGTCTCGTCATTAGTTACTATGTGTTTGTCAATAAATGGTACTGTAATTTCTCCGTTATTGGGAAGACCATTTTTAACTGGCTTCTTTCAAAGTCAATAACACCCTGATACTTTGACAAGAAATGTATGCCAATTAGAGCCTCGATACTGAGATTGTTTACTATTAAGCATGGATGATCAATTACGTTACCATTAATATTAAAGAGCAGCAAAGCTTCTTGCCTCACCGTTTTTGACACCTTGCCAGTAGCACCAATTATTCTCAGTCCTGGTACTCATTACTGTAAGCTTATCTTTACTAGGTAATGCATTGAAGAAGGACTGAGACAACGCACTCACCTCACTGCCACTGTCTAAGAAACAACGTACATTTATACCTAATATATTTACTAGTATTATAGGGTGGCTTATTCTAGGTTGTACTGGTGGTTCCTCAAATTCATCCAACAGTTCGTTTTGGATTTGTTCCAGCTAAAGTGATCGACATCTGTCTTCATTACATTTAGATCAAGGTGTGTAGGGGTTTCCTGAACCACATTGTGAGCTGCCTTTTCCAGTCGGTTTACTACTTTCAAATCAAAACATTGCATGACTTCACGACTTCATTACATTTAGTTTGCTGAACGTGACCCAAATTATTGTGGTCAGAGCGACTCTGTGCCTCCAATTCGGGCATAACAGTAGTTTCAGCTAAACCACTTTCATTATTATCGTCAGGTTCCTTCTCAAGTGACAACTGGTCACAGCCATTGGGTTCATCGACCCACAACAGGCTACCCTCTACATTTTAACTTACCTCCTGCCCTAAATCAATTGCCAGCATGATAGCTCAGCGTGTTAGGTCAGAGGGTTAGCTGCCCTCTGTAATAAAAAAACTGAGTTAATCGATCAACAACGAACTTAACCGGATGTCTTACGATGTCCAACAAAAGAAAGATGGTAGAGCACTTGCCCGCGAAAGGCAAAGGTCCCGAGTTTGAGTCTCAGTCCAGCACACCAGCACACAGTTTGCCGGTGCAGTAGCTCAGCGTGTTCAGTCAGAGGATTAGCTGCCCTCTGTAATAAAAAACTGAGTGAACGGATCAACGAACAACCTCAACGAATGTCATCGGACATCCGCCACGAACGAAGTCAACAAACGATATAGAACAAAATGAGACTAAAAAAAATTAATCAGCAGAGTGTCAACATCCTGCACAGGCACTTTAGATAAGAGCACATCATTCTCATCATAAATAGAAGCATGAATTTCTTCTGCTTCTTCACTTGACAATTCAGTACTTTGTAGCTCTTCCCTAACATTATGTTGCTGCGGCCTCTCTTGCTCTTTCCACTTAGAAAGTGTCCCTAACATGGTATCAACTAAATACTGTGAGTGGTTTAATATTTCTGCTGTATCATTGGATGCTACCAACTCGTCATCTGAATGCTCGGTTTGAGTATTTTGATCTGTCTTACCAATCGCTGTAATTACTGGCTTAGGAAAAGTAACCGCCTGGTGAGTGCCAGTGTCCTCACAGATGGGAACTAGTTTTCCTGTCTCTGCCGACTACTGTTTCCCTTATTGCCATTATTGTTAACTGGAACAGCATTGCTTTCAACAATGTTGTTTAGGTTGCCATTGTGGTTATTATTTCTCCATTTCCTACCTTTCTTAGGATGGCGAACACCTACTGTTTTGATGTTTACATTGCCATTCTGCTCATTCTTAAAATTCTATTAGTGCTATTACTGTTTCTATTATTACGTGCCTGCTCTTCATGGGCAGCAACATGCTCTGCATGTTCCAAATATTCAATGAAATGGTCAAGATTGTCTGTAGGGATGGATATGATTCTAGTTTGCCAATAGCATGGCAATTTAGCTTCAAGACCTAGTATTATGATTTCAGGTTTCAGCTTTTCCGTCAAATGTGACAGACATGAAATCAAAGATCTGGAAAACTCTTTGATAGATTCACTGCCTGCATTGAAGCATTTCTCACTCCAAAATTCTCTCAACACCTCATTCTGCTTATGAGTAGACCAGTAATCATTAATGAAAGCTGTCTTAAATTCTGCTAATGTGCTACACTTCAACATGGCATCAGCTGACCGACACATGGCATCAACTGCCAAATGACTTCTAATAAATGAAATTTTCTTGCAGTCAGACCAAACTGATGGAAACACATCTTCAAAATTGTTCCAGAAATGAAGCGGATGGATACTTTTGTCTGGATTGAATGGTAAGAACTGCCGACACCCGATAAAAGCGGCGTTTGCAGCTACAACTTGTACACTACCATTACCAGAAGCTACTGAAGCTACTTTACTCTCAATTTTTGCAATGTTAGTACTAATAGTTTCTACTTTCATTTCAACATGACCTATTCTATGCACAACATGAGAAGTATCAGTCTTAATTGCTTCTACCTCTGCTTGACATATGTTAACTTTTACATTAACATCTTTAAATCTATCTGAGCACAGTTCGGATTCCGCCTCTATCTTTTCTGTTAACTTTTGCTCCAGTTTCGCATCTTCCTTTTGGAAGTCTTTGCAAACCTCGGCATTTTGGACTTTACCATTTTATGCAACTCAGATAATTGCTGAGCAACCTTTTCCTTAATGTCAGCATGGTTGGAATCAATCTTATAATTATAACTGTCCAGATCTGCTTTGAGCTCAGCTTTTAAATCCTCATTCAACTTATTGCAGCCAGCCTTGAAGGAAGTTTCTAATTCTGCTTTAGTGGATTCTGATTTATTGTCCATTACCTCAAACCATTTATTAAAATTAGTTTGGCTGGCTACAATCCTGTTATTTACCTCAGTTATATCAGATTTTAATTCAGCTGTCATTTTAGCATTACTGGCTTATATTGCCTGCAGTATTACATTTCAATCAATTGCCCCAGTATCTTTGGGTTGCTCATTAGCTGGTTTCTTATCACACTCAGGTGACGAAAAACTAGACCCAATACCAGAATCATCAAAACTAAACGAAACATCTGATTGATCTGTTATATCCAACTTCTCCTTTGTAAACACTACCACCTCTGATGACTTTCATTTTTAAATCATCAGAGAAACTATCATCCAGTAAATTAACAATCTCTGATTTCTGCTTTATTACAGAGGTTTCTATTATTGAATCATTACCTCTTTCCACATTATTGTCAGTAGACAATGGTTCGATTTCACTTTAACATCACTATTTTCAAGCAGATTTACATTTGAACCATTGTCTGGATTTGCACTTTCTTCATCAGACATTGGATCTGATGTAATTTTAACCTCAGATTCTTTTGGCGGTTGATTTGACAACAGTCTCTTAGTGAAGGCTAGTAAAAAGTTGAACAGCTTTTCACTTAACTTAGTTCCTTTTGCATGACTTATGGCAATGCCAGCGCGGTGTACCAGGATTACTGATGCGGTGCGGTGCATTGAACTGCACACAGCACTTCGGCAACTGCTGTGTGTGTGCGTGGCCCGCAACAGCAGGTGCAGCTCCGGTCACGTGGATGGATGACTGCGGTGGGGCAAGACTGGCTTCCTGCAATGCCAGCGGCACAGCTAGCTTCAGCGCCAGCTTTGTCAATCCAGATGCGTTGTAATCCAAAGGCGTCGTTAGTCCAATTGCATTGTCAATGTTCACACGTAACACTGTTTATCACTGTTCTATTGTTCAGTTGTGTGTCGCATTTCACTCCCGAATCCGAATAATTAAAATCACTTTCACTCAGTTTAACAGTATTTTTCCTGGCAGTTAGCACCATATGTGGGGCGGGGGGTGGAAAAATTTTTAATGTTGCCATTCTCAACACAGGCTCTCTAACTACAGAAAGTGATTAGAAAAAATGTGATGCCTGTAATTAAAGTTCACTGTGCCCACTCTGATGGAGAAATAGAGTTATTCATCATTCAAGTTCATTATGCTGAGGATTTAGGATGGTGTCTAGGATTCATAGAAAATGCAGTTTACTATAACAATTTTCACTATAGTCTGAAAACGATAAAGCTTGAAGTTCCAGATGAAAGTTTACCAAAGCAATGCTACTATCAGCTATTGTACTATCAGAGCTGTTCAGAGTCTATTGCACAGATCTTATTATCCCTAGATAATGAAACTGTTCAATAATTGTTATCGATGTAAATGTTCAAAGTGAATGCTCGCCAAAATTTGATGTTAATACTCATCAAACGCCAAGATAGTAATGATAGAAGGTCTGTCCTGCAACGGCACGTGAAAATATGACATACACAAACTGAGAATAAACCACTGAGGTCGTTTCGCAATAAACACTTTATCCCAATGTGAACTCACTGTTACGTGTGTACCGAGTTACGTAATACAGCATCCAAGGTTGTTTCTTGCAACTGCACAGATGCGATGCAGCTTCCGACATGGAGTGCACTCTGATATGAATCTAGAATAGAACTGGGACCTGGTTCTAGCTCGCAGTGCTCTTATTTATATAGTCGTGGTGCGGACCACTGAAAGCGCAGCCGACAAAATTTGCCTCCCTGACTAGCCACTGGGGCTAGTAGAGCACCACTTCAAGTTACTAAATAATTAATTGCTTCATTCACAGAAGGCTGATGAAGCTCTCAATATAACTGTGCAATCAGCACACAGGTATGTATCTATAATAAATTTCGGATGCGGCTAGGTTAAATACTTTTGGCAAGAGAATTATTTTAGTTTCACTGCACACAATAGATGAGCTCTGAACTTGCCCTTTGGAGAGACACTACATCTAGTGTTTTATAGCTACCTTTTGGAAACTTCTCACATCTTTCTTATTATAGGGTATCTCCATTCTACCTAAATCTTAACATCCTAGCTTTATCTAATCACTTACTTAATCTATCTTGCTTTCGTACTTCTACGACACAAAAACAGAAAATCATGAATTTCAACCAAAATATTACTTTGTGAGATCCACCATGCTGTTTCCATTAAATTACAGTGAAAAAGGAATCCAAATATAAATTTTGAAGTTTCTAGCTCTTTCCTGTTGTGCCGCTGATTTTTATGTAAAACGTTCAAATTTCGAAAACTGTTAAAGTTACTAAACTGAAACTTAACACATTATCATTTTAGCATTACTCCTGACATGCTATTAACTTTTCAGATTATTTAATTTACTTTTAAGGTATTGCGCAACATTCGTGACGTAATAGCTAGTTGCAGTGGACTAGGCTGGCACACAGTGGAAAGCATATGAATTCTATATGGCATGAGTAGGCTTTTCCCCTACAGTCTGGAGAGTGACTCTCATCAGATTCGCATCTGGAGGGCACGTGGAATATGATTTCGGTACCCAAAAATTGTGGAAAGAGAGTGATATAGAGGAGGATCCATAATGTTATGGGCAGGGATTATGCTGACCACTCAAAACTTTTTCATGAAATTGTATGGGTGCATCAGTAAGATTTAACTGTGATGAGATCTTGGGATCTTACGTGTGGCTGTTGCGAGGTGCTGTGAGCCCAGACTTAGTATTGATGAACGATAATGCTCGACCCCATAAAGCACGGGTGGTTGTTTTCTGGGAAACGGAAGATACTGCAGGCCTGGCCTGGCCTGGCCTGCTCGCTCTCCTGATTTGAATCCCACAGAGCATGTCCGGGATGCAGTAGAGAGACGGATTGCATCATGTCAGCATGCACCAACCACTCTCCAAGACTTTTGAGGAGCTCTGCAGAAAGAATTGGCAGTATTGCTTTAACATGAGATCGATGACATCATTCACAGCATGTCCCATTGTTGTTAGGCCCGTGTTGGTGCCAGAGGTGGTCACACCCTATACTGAGCCCATTAACCAGTTGTCTGAATGTGTGTGCAAATCCGTTAAGTTGAAAAAAAATGAAGCACCTTTTTTTCCTACTGTTATGCAAGTTGTAGTTGATTACCTTCTGTATTTACATTGTTTATATTTTACTATCACCTGTTTATACTGTTTTGTGGCAAAATAAAGGCAACCTTGAAAAATTTCCATTTGTAGCTTTAATTTTGGACACCACAGTATCATGGAATCTGACATAAAGCTCAGTGTTGATGTGTTTACCAATCTACTACTGAAAGACTTATTGGAACCAGCTGCAGAAAAATATGACAATGCTCTGGTGGACCTGCTTAGGTGTGTACTCACTTTAATATATTTTTGTATAGTGACCAATATTACAAGGAGATAGGCCTCTGTCTCCAGTGGTTGCCAATCTCCTTGTGTAGAAATTTCAGAAGGAAGCATTAGAGGTGGCTAGACAGAAATTCATGTGTTACTTCAGGTATGTGGATGATGCCTCCATGATCAGCCCACTGAGTTTTTGGAACATCTTAACCCACACTACTCAAGTATAAAGTTTGCAATGGAACTGGAGACTGATGGTCAGCTGCCATTTTCGGTTTGCTGGTCAAAAGAAGAGCAGATAGACTATTTCGTCACTGTATCGCAAACCACACCAATTTATACCTGCAAGCTAGGAACTGTCATCAACCAGCAGTAAAGAATGGAGTTCAAAAGAAGTTGATCAACTCTTCTGAAAAAATACATACATGGTTAAACAGAGTGAGAAGGTCTTTCAACCAGGCCTTCTGCCTCATCACAGAGAAGAAGACCAAGATGAAGCTCAGACTGTGGCTTGCCTGCTCTACGCATGATCTACCATGTATCTCTGAATCCAAGATGACTGCCCAATGTTCAACAAGGGATTGCAGAAAAATATGTATACACATACTATGTTTATTGTGATAACTTACAAAGTGCTACCTTATTATTATAGACAGCTGAAGGAGACAATTAAAGTAACAGCACATAGAAAATAAAATCAGATACAGATTCCACTTAGCCCTCCTCATTGGAATGGTCCACTATCATGGTTGGCTTGCATTTCTTCCCATAGTAGATAGTCTTCACTCCCATCTAATCCATGTATTACACAACACTGCTTAAAGCCATTTACAACTGATGCACTGGGCATGTGTGTCCAAGCAGTCTGGATCTGTTCTGCAATTAAAGATACTGACGGCCTTATGAGCCTCCCAGTAAGGGTCAGGGCTTGACCACCTCGAAGTGAGCAATTGCTGTTTCAGATGGTCTTTAAATGGCTTATTCACCACAACGTCTAACACATGTAGTTACAAAGTCATACCTCCTGGAATGACAAGAAGATCTGTGTTTAATTTTAGGATTTATGTTTTTACTGCTGGTGTCAGATGCCCCTTGAAAGCATCAAGGATCAATATCTCATGGTTCTTTAGAAGAACACCTGGCCTCCTGCTCCAGACTGTATTCAGCCAATCTATAACCAACGCATTGGTCATCCATCGTTTTCTCTTGCAATGAAATATGATACCAAGCAGCAGCTTTTCCTTTGGCATCGTTTTATGATTGAGGATGACGTTGGGTTTCATCTTTGTCCCATCGGCAAGCACACACATCACCATGGTGTTTAGTGATTTCTCATTGTTGTAGTGTGAACCAATACACTTTTGGTGCTTTTCTCTTCAACTGCTGTACTGGATGGCATGTGGAATTATCAGGAGCCTTGTTAGTCTTTCTGACTTGCCCTAAAAGGTAAGCATGTTCCTTTCCCCCTTGCGGGTCCGGGGGATAGAATAAGCCCAATGTATTCTTGCCTGTCGTAAGAGGCTACTAAAAGGAGTCTCGCACATTTCGGCCTTTATGTGATGGTCCCCTGTTGGGTTTGACCTCCACCTTTCTAAATTTTCCCAAAGAGCAAGCCAATTGGGGAAGGGTGCCTTACATGGTGCATCGTGTCCTTCATGCATAGAGATCTTCAACCCACTTTCTCTGCTGATGCCTGCGCTGTTAACTCCCCACATATGTCATGGAGTAGATGCCCATCTCCCTGGGGCATCAGGACTCCCAGCAATGGGCATCCTGCCAGGTGACCCTTGTTGAGGCTGGGTGGCACTTGTGGGAAGGGCCCTTGGTCAGAGTAGGTGGCATCAAGGTGGACGACATCACATGAAGCGTAGAACGTTGTCTCTTGCTGGTGGTCCACCACCAGCAGTCTCTAAGCGGGCAAAGTCTAGCTTCAATGCTAAGAAATATGAAATGATAATTAAATCGACACCCTAGCTGCAAACAGGTATTGATATAAATCATTGGAGACATGTTGAAAATGTGTGCCCCAGCCGGGACTCGAACCTGGGATCTCCTGCTTACATGGCAGATGCTTATCCATCTGAGCCACCGAGGGCACAGAAGATAGTGTGCCTGCAGTGACTTATCCCTTGCACACTTCCCGTGAGACCCACATTCCCAATGTGTCCACACCACTACATTCATAGTGCGCCTAATACATAGTTAAAATATGGCTACCCGGCCATTGACCTTCTTGTGTGTGAACGCACACTCTATGCCCCAACTCGTACAGGAATTGGTAGATTAATCTGCCAGGAGTAATGAGTGTGATGAACAAACATCTATTAGGCGCACTTCAAATGTAGTTGTGTGGACATGTTGAGAATGTAGGTCTCACAGGGAGCACGCAAGGGATAAGTCCCTGCAGGTGCACTATCCTCTGTACCCTTGGTGGCTCAGATGGATAGAGTGTGTGCCATGTAAGCAGGAGATGCCGGGTTCGAGTTCCGGTCGGGGCACACATTTTCAACATGTCCCCAATGATGTATATCAACACCTGTTTGCAGCTAGGGTGTTGATTTAATTATCATTTCATTCTAGAGAAGCTGCACGGTCATCAATGGTATCTGTTCTTTCGGGAACAGATACTACCTTCATATATATAGTTAAAATATGGCTACCTGGCCATTGACCTTGTGTGTGTGAATGCACACACTATGCCCCAATTTGTACGGGTCTTGGTAGGTTAATCTGTCACGAGTAATGAGTGTGATGGGCAAACATCTGTTAGGCGCACTATGAATGTAGCTGTGTGGACATGTTGGGAATGTGGGTCTTACGTGGAGCATGCTAGGGATAAGACCCTGCAGGTGCACTATCCTTTGTGCCCTCGGTGGTTCAGATGGATAGAGTGTCTCCCATGTAAACAGGAGAACCCGAGTTTGAGTCCTGGTCGCGGCACACATTTTCAACATGTCCCCAATGATGTATATCAACACCTGGTTGCAGCTAGGGTGTTGATTTAATTATCATTTCATTCTAGAGAAGCTGCACAGTCATCAATGGTATCTGTTCTTTCGGGAACAGATACTACCTTCATATATATAGTTAAAATATGGCTACCCGGCCATTGACCTTCTAGTGTGTGAACGCATACACTATGCCCCAACTTGAACGAGACTTGGTAGGTTAATCTGTCACGAGCAATGAGTGTGATGGGCAAACATCTGTTAGGCGCACTACGAATGTAGCTGTGTGGACATGTTGGGATTGTGGGTCTCAAGTGGAGCGTGCTCGGGATAAGACCCTGCAGGTGCACTATTCTTCGTGCCCTCGGTGGCTCAGATGGATAGAGGATCTGCCATGTAAACAGGAGAACCCGAGTTTGAGTCCCGGTCGGGGCACACATTTTCAACATGTCCCCAATGATGTATATCAAATGTATATCAACGCCTGTTTGCATCTAGGGTGTTCATTTAATTATCATTTCATTCTAGAGAAGCTGCACGATCATCAATGGTATCTGTGCTTTTGGGAACAGATACTACCTTCATATATTAGAAATATGACCCGAAATCATTCCCCCCTCTGGCCACACCAAGGGAGGAGTGCCAGGCTAAGAATGGCAGCGAACCTTATTCAGCCTGGTACCTCTTATGTACGAGAACCGATGGGGACTCCTTTGTTTCGATGAAGCCACAGTTTTTTGTAGATCATTTAGAGGACAAGTTTTGGGAGGTGGGAGGGCTTGCGCAAAATGTGATCTGGGTCAGTCTCGATAAAAAGAGCATCCGCTGCCCAGTCACAGACTTTACTTGCTTGTAACAAGTTGGGGGATGTTTCTGTTACCATCACACCACGTAAGAGCTTAAATAAGGTCCAGGGTATTATCTTCCATAGGGACCTCCTTTTGCAGTCTGACAATGAGCTGCACACCAATTTAGAGTGGTGAGGTATTCATTTCATCCAGTGCATCCACTGGGGTTTGAGGGATAATGAGGTTGCCACCGGTACCTTCATCTTGGCCTTAGAGGGTGACACCTTACCCAACAAGATCAAAGTGATAGTCAACTACTGTGATGTCAAGCCATATATCCCTCCCCTGATGCGGTGCTTTAAGTGCTGGAAGTTCGGCCATATGTCTTCCCTCTGTGATTCCAGTGTCACATGTCGAGATTGTGGACGTTCATCACACCCGAATAATCCATGTGCACAGCCTCCCATTTTTGTCAAAGCAGAGAGCATCATTCACCTTGCTCACCAGACTGCAGGATTTTACAGAAAGAAAGGAAAATCATGGAATACAAGACCCTGGACCGACTGACCTACACTGAGGCTAAGAGAAAATATGAGTGCCTACATCCTGTGGCTATGACCTCCTCATATGCCACCGCTATGAGAGCAGTTGTAGCCCCATCAGTTCCATGAATTCCAGTCGGCTCTCAGAGCCAGAAGGCTACATCTGCTCCCTTGATGGTGGGGGGCACTTCCTCTCCTGTTGCTGCCGCCCACTTACCTCGGGAGCATTGCCCCTCCAACCATCGGGGACACCAGTCCCCACTTCTCAGATGGAGAAGCGTAAGTCTTCTTTGGCTCCTCTCTCCAGGAAGGGGTCCCTTGGGTCACTCCCTTCCCAGGTTTCTGCTAATGGAAAGATGACAGCCGCCAGTGGCTGAAGTGCCAAAAAGCAGCTGGTTGTAGGGCTTCACGATCATCCTCAGTCCCAGAAACTGAATCAGTGAAGCCCTCCCAGCCAGAGAAACCCAAGGAGCATGGAGAAAAGTCCAAAAAGAAGACCCCTAAGATGAAGGAAATTGTGGTGGCACCCACACCACCGCTACCTAAGAGCTCTATGTGTGGGGATAAGGTAGAGATTCTGGCATCTGCTTAGGACCTAGATCTCGCCGGACCCTCAGACACAATGAATATAGACTGCTCAGGCAATAAGTCGGTGGCAGCAGGTGAACCTGAAATGTAAACTGCCTCATTGAATGTTCCGTGCCTTCTCAGTCTCATGATGATGTCATCCTCCTGTGGAATTGCGGCAGGTTTTTCCACTGCCTGGCTGAGCTGTGGCAACTGTTAAGCTTTACACCAGCTTTCTGCATTGTCCTCCAGGAAACCCAGCTCCCGGAAATGCAGACTTCTGCCCTCCGTGGCTATAAGGGATATTACAGGAACCGTAGCGACTATAATCAAGTGTCAAGTGGAGTTTGCATTTATGTCGTAAACTCAGTCTGTAATGACACTGTGCCTCTTCAAACCCCCTCTTGAAGCTGTGGCTGTCTGCAATGTATATTTTCCTCCAGTTGGTGCAGCACCCCTGAATGTATTAGCTACACTGATTGATCAACTCCCTAAACATTTTCTACTTTTGGGAGATTTTAACGCCCATAACCGCTTGTGCGGTGGCACCGTGCTTACTGGCCGAGGCAGAGATGTCAAAAGTTTACTGTCTCAGTTTGACCTCTGCCTCTTAAATACTGGGGCCGCCACACATTTCAGTGTTGCTCGTGGAAGTTACTCGGCCATTGATTTATCCATTTGCAGCCCAGGACTTGCCCCATCTATCCACTGGAGAGCAAATGATGACCTGTGTGGTAGTGAGCACTTCCCCATCTTCCTGTCACTGCCCCAGCATCAGGCACATGAACGTCTGTCCAGATGGGCTTTAAACAAGGGGAAACTTTCACCACTGTGGTCACCGTTGACTTTCCCCCAGATGGTAACGTTGATGTGATGATTGAGCAGGTGACTACAACAGTCATTACTGCGGCATAAAATGCGATTCCTTGCTCTTTAGGGTGCCACCTTGTGAAAGGCGGTCACTTGGTGGTTGCCGGAAGTCGCTGAGGTGGTCATAAGCGGTACCCTTCCCTGGAGCACCTCATAGTCTTTAAAAGGCTCCATGCCCGCGTTCACCAGCTTAACAAAAGACGTAAGCAGGACTGTTGGGAGAGAAACGTCTCAACCATTGGGTGCCATATGTCTCTTTCCCAAGTCTGGACGAAGAACAGATGTGTTTTTGGGTACTAGACCCCAACAGGTGTCCGTAGCATTAACATATATGGCATGTTATCTGCTGATGCAAACACAATTGGTGAGCACTTCACTGAGCACTATGCTCAAGCCTCTGCATCGGAGAACTAATCCCCAGCCTTTTGCACCCTCAAATGGCGGATGGAAAGGAAAGTCCTCTCATTCACTACACACCATAGGGAACCCTGTAACGCCCCATTTACAGAGTGGGAGCTCCTCAGTGCCCTTGCACATTGCCCCGACACAGCTCCTGGGCCAGATCGGATCCACAATCAGATGATTAAACATCTCTCATCTGACTACAAGCGACATCTTCTCTTCATCTTCAACTCTACATTGCTGCAGCACTACAGAGCCCTTGTTCAACCCTGCCTCGATTACGAGAGTCTGGTTTATGGTTCGGTAGCACCCTCAGTGTTACATTTACTTGACCCAGTGCACCACTGTGGTGTTCACCTAGCAACAGGAGCATTTAGGATGAGTCCGGTGACCAGCATACTGGTGGAGGCTGCAATCCCTCCATTGCACCTTAGGCATGCACAATTGCTCTCCAGTTACATTGCACATGTTTGTAGTTCTCCTTTTCCTGCCCACGGTGGTTCATCTCCCTCATCGGTGGCCCAGGTCAGGGCTTACCAATTGCAGTTTGTGTCCGATCCCTACTTTCCAAACTAGAGTCCTTGCCTTTACCACCAATACTTGAGGTTCATTCACGAACACCTCCTTGGTATACAACTAGGTCGCAGCTTCGCCTGGACCTTTCACATGGTCCTAAGGACACAGTTAACCCTGCGACTCTCTGCTGTCACTTCCTCTCAATTCTTGACATGTACCAGGGCCATGAAGTGGTTTACACCAATGACTTGATGGCTGATGGTCAGGTTGGTTTTGCCTATGTTCATGGAGGACATATAGAATAGTACTCCTTACCAGATGATTGCAGGGTTTTCACTGCAGAGCTGGCAATCATATCTCGTGCTCTTGAGCACATCCACTCATGCCCAGGTGAGTAATTTCTCCTGTGTGCTGACTCCTTGACCAGCCTACAAGCTATCAACCCCAGGGTCAATGAACTTGCTGACAGGCTGGCCAAACGGGCTATGTGGAAACCACTTATGCAGATTGGATTCTCTGAAACTGACCTGTGTTCATTATTATGCTGAAAGGTTTTGCGGCTTTGGGAGACGGAATGGCATAACCTCAGTATGCACAACAAGATGTGTGCTATTATGGAAACTATGAATGTGTGGAAGACCTCCAGGTGCACTTCTCACAGGGACGCTGTGGTTCTCTGTTGGCTCCGCATTGGCCATATGTGGCCGACACATGGTTACCTCCTCCGCCACGAGGACCCATCTCAGTACTGCTGTGGCTCATGAATGATGGTTGTCCAATTCTTGCTGGACTGCCCACTTTTAGGCGCTCTGCAGTGTACTTTAAAATTGTTCCAGCATCCTACTTTTGGTGTTGGGCAACAATGCCTCAACACCCTAGTGCTTTCAGGGTGGAGGTTTCAATATGTTGCAGAGTGGCTGGCTTTTCCCTTTTATCCTCATGGTCAGCCAGACATGGTAACCTGCTTTATTGTTTTAACCTCTTGTATCTGTTTCTTGCGTCTTTGTGGTTTTCTTGTCCCCTTTTGTCCATTTAAGTGTTTGTTGTCCTTCAGTTGTTGTTGTGGTTTTTCCTTTCAATCTGTTTTGAGTTGCAAGTCTCATTGTCGTATTCTCACCCTTGTGGCATCGTTTCCTTTGGAACAAGGGACCGATGACCTCATGGTTTGGTCCCTCCCCCCTCTTTTAAACCAACCAACCAGCGTTCTTTTCTTAGTCTTATAATGTATCACTGACACTCAACCAACTTATTCACATGCAACGCTGGATGACACTGAGCAAGGGTTGTTTGATGTTGCAGTACAAGTCCATTGCATCACATCATACTTGTACATCACTCAGAGCTGGCTTTAAATTGGATACTGTGTTCCTGTGCCTATTCACATGCTTTATTTTGTATGACATCCCAGGAAACTGCCATTCCTTCTTTATATTTCTCATGTGAAAATGCCACCACTTAGGTTTCAATATTTTTCAACTATCCAATCTGTGGGCTACTGAAAGCTTTCCAGGTAAACTTCACATTTTTTGGACATTGTTTGTCCTTTTACGATCTCTCAACATTGGCTTCTGTTTCTTCACATTTTCTCAAAGCTGCACAATTGTTTGTTGCTTCTGTATGCTAAACAACTTGAGGGTTTGAAATTTGCTCCATAGTAATGTATGCATCCTGTTAAAAAAATTGATCATGTAAATTGAGGGTAGAAGTGGGGAAAGGGAAAGGGAAGGGAAGGAACTATTGATGTCATCTGCATCAGGACTTTATGTGGAATCAGTGGCAATGAGTGGCAAATGTGTGCCAGAGCGGGATTCAATCTCGCTATCTCCTGCTTACAAGGCAGTTACATTAACCACTGCACCATACAGATGCAATGTTTATTGCACTTGGGTGGACTATATTCACATGCCTCCTGGCTAATCCACTGAGTGCCACCTATCTGCAGTCCCTCCATGCTCACTACTTTGAGATTTCTGCACCAGGTTGAACATTATTGAGCATCTGCACTGAAGATGGTCGATTCATTACCCATCAAGACACTGCACATTTATATAAAAAATTTGATGTTGGACCACATTGTTCCACACAATGACCTATTAAACATTGTACTAGACAGTTTAGAAGTGGAATCTCCAATGTCAAACAACATCTAATTAAAAAATTGCCGTGAGAGACACATCCTGCTGTTATATAACAATGCACCAAGCGCATAAGTATGTTCAAGGTTAACGTGGCAGGTGCGGCAGAAAGCAGAGGGACAGCATAATGGAAGCTTGAGGTTCTGTCTGATAAGGAAAAGGAAAACTCTGCATCATATGCTGTGAATGTAAGATGACTGCCTACTTCCGGGCAAAAACTTTTGGTAAAATCCTTGTCTTGGATTCAGACGTAAATAGTATTTCTGCCAAGACCAACAGGATTCTCAAGAAGCATAACATCAAAGTCTTACATTGGTCAGACAACCAGGACTGTGGACCTTGATCAATAAAAAAAAAAGAGGCTTCTGGCACAGATGCCAGATACTGGGACAGAGTTAACAGTAAAGTCAGTAGAGATAAAGTTGGTGAAAAACCTCATGAATGATGACACTGGGTACTAGCTCAGCAATATCTGGGATCCTGCACTGAAGTCGCTAAAAGTGAAATGGTTGCAGCAGCAGAACTCAACAAAAAGAAGTGCTGAGAATATGGACATGGGGAATGAATTGCAGACAGAGTACCTAGGGCTGACTATGAAGAGGGGAGGCAGCAGGTATAAACACTGGACCCAGTCCACTTGACTAACAGTTATAGGTACCACATGATGTAGAACATGAGTCAAGTTGTTGAAACACTGCGTGGATGGCACTTATATCCAGCAGAAGACACGACACCTCAAGATGTAAGCGGACCATCAGGACAGCCTGAAGAACTACATTTTGAATTCTTCTAATTACGTATTTTACAGGGTTTGCTTTTATGTTGACATTATTCTCACATCATTTACATTTCAGCAACACAAAAAATTATGTCTGACTCATTAGGCCAGGTTCTCTGTACTGGTGATCGTGAATTTGTACACCTTTGTTTGATCAATCTGTATTAAAAGTGATATTCTAAAACTTACCATCAGGGAGGAAGTGCATCATGACAATACCAGAGCTAGTACTGTGGTTGCTGTGAGAGTTTAACATTGTAGGAATTTCAAGATTAAGATTTGCAAAGAAAGACCTTCATTTTCATATTTTGCACATCTTTATTTCATCTGTTACATTCATAAGAATTTTATACTGTTATCATGCACCAATACAATGAAATATAAAACCAAAAACTGGCTGAATTAGATTACAGGTCTTTTGGTCTTTGCGCAAGTTATCTTAATAGCTGCCATCATATCTGCAGTTCAGATTTCTTTATTCTGAACACACAGAAAAATATAACACAATTTCCAGTTCAAGTTTTAATTCTTAAATATTACATTAAGTAGAAATCATTTAACAACAAAGATTAAATTAGTATTGAAATCAGTTCATTGGTTCTAAAAACTGTTTTTGATGAAGTCTGATTGACTGTATCTGACATTTCATCTGAGGAACTGTGAAACACATTAGAAATTACAAGCAGTAAAAAATATGTTTTTAGTGTTAATATTAGGATCAACATTTCTTTGCTACATGAGTAAAACAGAAAATAGCTGATAGAGAGTACCCAAGTTGAGAAACTGCCTTTCATAAATTTTAAATTTTTACAATATCAAATTAACTACATGTGCAATTGACATCCACGTCTGCCTGGTGCATGACACACTGTTCAACCTATAAATGCTCTTTGTTTCTGCTGAAAATATAAGTGAAATACTTGGTTCTTCATGGAATTATTCCAGGTTTGGTTGCACATTATCATTCTTATGTATGCAAGGAACAAAAGCATAACAGGAAAATTAAGTAATCAGATCTTTTGAAGAAAGTGTTACCGTATTTGTGCTATGGACTAGGATATCAAATTGGACAGTGTTTGAGAATGGTAATGTTAAAAATAGCAAGAGACAAAACACGAATATTCTTCTAAAACTATCGTCACACAAGTAACACCACCAAAGACAATAGCATGCATGAAAACTAATTTTAATGACGTTGGTATAACTTTAATATGATTTTTCAGGCTTTTTCGCGTGATTGATTAATGGTGTACATAAAATGGAAAGAATAACTTAGCAGAACACTCAGAAGCACACACTGAAGAAAACAATACTTTTTGTAGATAACAAAAGAAAAGGAAGATTAAGGTTTAACAGTGACGTCATTAAGATAAAGCAAAGGTTTGGATCATAAAAAAAGGGGGAAAGAAATTGATCATGCTTTGCCTTAAGCAGTTCACGGAAACTGTGGAAAACCTGAATCTGGTTAACTAAACAAGGATTTGAACTGCACTAGTGCAAGTCCAGTATCTTACCCCTATTTCACCTTGTTTGGTACATTTTCCTGGGCACAGTTCACTTCCCTACCTGAGACTGCAGTAGCAATTGTTTTATTGTAAAATGGGGAAATAATCTCTCAATGAATTATTAACTGAGGCAAAGTATATAATAGTGTATGTAGTCTGTGAAAATAGTCAATAATTCTGCCCATGACTATTAAAATCATAAGGGTTATAAGGTTACCATTGGCCACAGAGACTAAACCAATGACTACACTGTTAAAAATACAGTGAATGTTCAATGCAACAAACTAACATAATGATCTGCTCCTTTATTTGAAGCACTTAACACAAATGTAACTGTATATTATAAAATATAACAGTAAGATACTTGCAAATGATCATATTTTGTGAAACATAGTAAAATTTCAAAATGGTTGATCATCATCCATCACTTTACATAATGTTAAAATGCGAGAAAGAGAAGGAATGTGTTTCTTAAAGTTCTTATTAAGTCTATGTAGTCTGTGACTACTCTCTAAAAGGTACACAGGAAGTTTGAAATACAATGAATTGAACACATGCCCAAAAGTACCAGTTATGTAAAGTAGTCAGAGACAGTTATTATAAGTGCTTGAAACAACATCTTTGATCAAAGAATTATCACCGGTGAGGTGCTGACTGAGAGAGAGAGAGAGAGAGAGAGAGAGAGAGAGAGAGAGAGAGAGAGAGAGAGAGAGGAAAAAAAAGAAAAAAAAGACAACAGACAGAATGAAAAAAGGTAAGGAAAATGACACAATATAGAAGAGTGTCATTCTTTCTTATTAACATGAAAGCAGTATAGATACAAAAAAATATAACAGGAATCAGACACATTCCCAGACTTGTTAATGAAATGTAAAATTGACAAGACATGACATGAAAAGATTGTTCTATCTGAAGTAGGCAGATGTTTATTGAACACAATGGCTATGAAAACAGTAGTACACAACTGAAACTCAGAGGCAAACTATGACACCAATAACAGTAAGATACTGACTGTCACAGAACATAGCAAAAGTGATATATCATTGATTACCTCTTTCGCATTATGGCCGATCCCATGCATCTGTGGCAGCCAATTCATATAATTTTTTGAATCCATTCTTAAAGTTGATGCAGTTGATTACAGTCCCTGCTCTTTCTAATTATCTGAGCATTGTTTATAAATGCACAAACATAACAGGAGATATTGAAGGCACTTACCAAATTCTTTGGAATAATGTTTCCACATGTTTCTCTGATAATGGCCAACAGTTTATCTAGCAATAATTTTCAATTTTTTACCACCAATAATAGCATCCATAATTGATTTCCTCCTTAATCTACTCCTAGAGTAAGGGGAAAGTGGAAAATCTAACATGCATATTTGAATGTCACATGACAAATGTAGCTAGGGAAATTATAAGACAGGCATTAACTGGACTTTACGAGTATGTGTGTCGTGTTTCAACATTTGGAGCTGTACCACTAAAGAGCAGACTGCCATCATTGTACGTGGTTAAGTACGTCATGCTACTTATTTCAATGCATGGCAATTAATTTTGTTAGATTAATAAGTGTCATTGTCTAAATACTACTGGATGTTTGTGTTTTTTATTTGTTAAGTGTTCAATGTGGAACCATGGTAAAAGCTCATGGATTGTCTAGTATGGTCTGCAGGTTTAGAGATGCTGAACTGAGTTATTTTTTACCCAACAGCCACTCCTCACAGTAGATGTGTTCGGCTGTGTTAGGAATACTGCTGATGATTATTGTAATTGGAAAAAAAGAAAAGACAAGAAGATATTAGTGTTAATGTAATCTTGTATCAGTTCATTTTCAGTCTCATTTGCTTTCACATGCTTGTTAATAAAGCAACATATTTTTATAATGGAAGTTTTGAAAACCAATAAGGAGTTGTTTGATGAATTTTTATTTGTGACATTTTCCTGAAATTATTTAACCTTGTATATTTGAAACAGAATTCATAAATCACTGATAAAAGACATCAAAATTGAAGTCTAAATACGATAGCAATTTAGACAATATATTAATTCAGACTATATATGATGAATGGAGATTTAAGACTGAATATTTTGATTATTACTGAAAAGAAAGTTGATATAAATTATATACCAGTGAAAAGTATTACATTAAATTACCTGAAAAGTGATGAGTGATCAGAAATATTTAAAAGTTAAAAAACTAATTTAAGTTTATTCGAGTAAACAATTTAAAACTCTGACATTAATCCAGGTTACTGTAATGCAGCTGTTTAACATTTCTGGTTTTCATGGTAATGCACTAAACAGCACTGTAAAATTTTATGCAATTTTTGAGGGAACATACTGTTGAAAAGAGATGGAAGCTGTGCTGCCCCCACCCCCCACCCCCCTCCCCCGCTATTCTTTTAAAGATCTTTTGAATTTATACCTGAACAAATTATCTCTCTTTGGAAACAAACTGATATACTGACATGTTTGATAAAAGCAGATTATTACTTAATGTCAACTACTGATTTTTTACCACGCAAAACTACACATACATTCAGGAGCATAATGCTTTGATATGAGCCTTCACGTATGAATGGCAAAATCTCTGTAGAATTATTCCACACTAGATAATTCTGGACTATTCTCACTTCTTCAGCTGCCTGCTTCCCACACGTGTTCAAAATGATCCCCTCATTTCCATAAAGGTGCTCTTATTTGGATGTGGTTGTTTTGGTAAGTGCCTAGTATAACTGACAGCATAGTGAATGTGTGTATGGTGACCTCACATCCTTGTAAACAATAGCCACCAATCGTGGCACTTTTTGACTTCAAATCAACCAGCTACATCTGTGTAGCCACTTCCACCATCACTGCTGTCTTGTCTAGCAAGTACATCTGCAGCAACTGTTTCACTTCTGGTGGTACACAGTGCCTTGGGTAAAGTCATTATGCCCATGGGCAACTCAGAACTTCATAACAGTGGGGTTATTAAATCATGACCTTCGGATCACCCCTCTGCCACTGTTTATGACTTGGCTGTGACTGTGGAGAATTTCTGCAAAAATGAATATGCTGCTGGGCACCAATGATATACCATGGCCAGCCAGCATTGACTCGAATGCCCTCAGTTCCAACCCTAGCCGAACAGGTTGGATGGTGCTGCCAGACAATGAGACATATCTTCTGCAGTGAGCACCGTCACAAGACTTCATGGTGGACCCTGAAGATGGTATATGAGCTCCAGTCATCCTTCCTTCACTGCTTCAGAGGACTGGCACTTTCAACCATATGTAGCTATTTCATCTATGGATATCTGTCTCAGTAGCACACTTGTGTTGCTCAAAGAAGCATGCCATGTAAGGTACCACCACAGAATACATATCGGAACTGCCAGTTTATTAATTCGTGCTAACTTGTATGGGCCATGTCCCCATTGCATAAAGGCTGCAGCACAGTCATTCAACTTTATTGCATCTGTGGTACTGCCTTACATTAGTATTACTGTGCCACCAGCAGAATCCATCCATTGTGACCTTGACTGTAATTGGGCACTTGCTGTAGACTGTTATATAAGATCCTATGTGTGCTGTCAGTAGATTCTGCTGTCTCTCTGGAGTTTCCTCAAGTCATGCAATGTCACACAATTCTCAGTATTGTAACTTTGCAGCTTTGAGTTCCAAATGTGTACTTCTCTATTCATATTCTTGTGTTGAATAAAAATCTGTCTATGATAGTTACAACAAAATCTTCGAGGGCTTTCTTGAAAACTGATAACAATATGTCATTCTAACAAAAAAACACAAAATATCTTGCAGAGAGAGAGAGAGAGAGAGAGAGAGAGAGAGAGAGAGAGAGAGAGAGAGAGCAGATCTTTTTGTAGATTATATGATATCCGAAAGTCAGTGAATCGAGATGTGGTTGAATAGCTAAACTCGTGTCCTCTACTTCACAAGTTTGGTTTTCAGTCTGGTCAACAAACTTCCCTTGTAAACTTCAGTTTAATACATTCACAGCCCTGAAGGTCACAATTTTCCTATCAAATTAAAACTAACTTTTTGAAATTCAGGCGTTTACATCCTGCAGTGCCAGTACTCATTAATATGTTTTACTTTTGTTGCAGTTACATCTTTTTGTCAAATTTATGGAATGTCTCTTAGTTACCTTTTAGCTTCTGGGTAGTTTTATGTTTGATTGACAGGGAAAGCATTGTGTACATTCTTCATTTATATATCAAGTATATTCTGACCAAGAAATTATATGCTACTTTTCTTTTCCACTTTTAAAATTTACAACAAGAACAGTCAGAATAATGCATACAAGTTTATTGTGATGTGACTATTATTTCTGCTATAACCAATAGTAAAACAGCAAGAAAGTTGGCCTGTTGGGAAGAGCTTCTAGAAATAGAAAAAATGGCATAAAGATTACATATTTCATCATAAGTAATGTTTGCAACACACTGATATTCTGTGTTTATCATTTTCCGCAATGAACTGAGGGGGAAAGTGCACAGACCTATAGAGCAAGTATTATTTTTAGCATTTTCCAATAGTGTTTTGTAAAACTGAGCAAGTTCTGGTTCTGAATCTGCAATCTGTGTGATCCAACTTAAATGAATACATGAACAGACAAATTTATTATCTGATATGTATATTATACCATTATGTTCAGTATAGGAAGAAACATTACAGTGAAGGGATCCTACATCTGCAGATTCAATGTAATTCTGCTTAAAAATGTAAATGGGGTTGGTAGAATGTGACAATAAATTTGATCTTATGTTTTCTAATGACCTAGTCATTAAATAACCAAATCTATTTCTACTTATTTCAATGTGATGTGCAGAAATGATGAATCCTCCAGGCATTACTGATCTGAATCCTGAATTATTTACCATTATGAATGTTTCAGCTTCAACATTAAATGCATGTAGTCGAATATCTTTGATATGCGAATTTTCAATAACAACCTGAAATATAAAATTAATTGTGAAGTTAATAAGTCATAACATCTTAAAGCACAAGAATTCATTGATATCCATAAATGGATCATTTGCAGTGTCTGTTAAGATATGCTATTTATGAACACTATCTTTAATTATTTTGTGCACATACATTTATTCCAGAACATGAATTGTAGTTAAGACATAGTATTGCATAGATATTTAATGCTCCTGGTAAAACTCATTAATCTCTGTTACAATATTCCCCATTATCTCAAAAAACAATATTTTCTTGGCTGTGAGAAAATCTGCTTATATATTTTGCATATGTTTATCTTCCTATTTTGTTAGGCAAATCCTTGAGGGCAATATAGTAAACAAAGTTAGCATGTTTATTTTGCCAAGGAGGATATTAAGGAGGGACGTTGATGAAATTAACCAAAAATGTCAATTTTCGATTTATTTTTTATTTGTTAGTACAACTCATGGACTATAAGTTCCCAAAGTTTCAATGTTGAAATCACATCCGAAGTGCCTGAAAATTAATTAAAAAAGCGACATGGCCTCCCTGCCACGCCCATGTTTTGAAGCAGCACTTCAATACCGGCTCAGTGAACAACGATTCTGTGTACTACTTTCAACCAAGCGTGTGCGGGATACATCTAGAAGGCCATGATACATACTCTTTCGTTTTATAGATCATCTTTGACTCTGTTCTGTATCTTATAAACAATAAAAAATTAGCTGCATTGTTTATGACTAAGCAATCCTTTTTTTGCCTTGTGATACTGATGGAGATTTATAGAAGTGTTCAATTCTTTCTTCATTCAGTTTTGCCATGATCACAAAGAGTGTATAAAAAAACTGGATAAACTGCATTTGAATAAGTTAGTGAATGGAAGATGTGAGAAACAATGACAAACCAGCAATGAGGCTACATCCGAAGTAAGAACACCTGCTGAAAATGTGAACTCGTCTCCTAGCAGCTCCAAGCGAAAAATTGGTGAGGTGAATGGTGCATACTACAGTGATGAATCTCGGTACACTGGATTTACATTAATTGACCTTGAATTATTGACTGCAGCATTGAAATTTTCTTATGTTTGTAAGACATGTGGTAGTGATAACATTCAGATTATAGATGATTGTAAGGGAGTAGGCTTGGCAGCCAATCTGCATATTGTATGCAAAAAATGTGATGGTGATAGCTAATTCAAAACTTCTAAATGTAAAAACTGGTACTATGAAGCTAATATGAGGTTTACCTATGGATTGAGGTGCATTGGAGTTGGGAGAGAAGGGGGAATTTTATTGTGCGGAATAATGAATATGCCAGCACCATGCCGGAAATTTACACAAATAAACTGTGTGAAAACATAATTTCTGATGTCTGTGAGGACAGTATGATAGCAGCTACAGTAGAAGCTATTTCAAACAATGACTCATTAGATGAGAACGATTCTGGTCATGTTAGAATGGATCTTGTTGTGTCGTGATGGTACATTCATGAAAAGAGGGCATACGTCTTTATATGGTGTGTCAAGTGTCGTAAGTATTGACACAGGGGAGGTACTAGATGTTCAAGTTATGAGCAGATTCTGCCATAACTGTGCACTTAGTGGAGAATGTGAAGAAGATGTAAAAGGACATAACTGCAGCAAAACATTTTCTGGTTCTAGTAGTGGAATGGCAGGAGCTGGTATGCAAATTATTTTTAAGAGATCTGTCAAGGAACGTTGTGTCAGATATGTGAAATATCTTGGGGATGGTGACTCCAGAGCATTCAAGTCTGTGAATGAGAGCAAACCTTATGGAGAGCTTTCAACTGAGAAACTTGAATGCATAGGTCACATCCAGAAGAGAATGGGCTCAAGATTGAGGAAACTTGTCAGTGACATGAAGGGCAAAAAGTTGGAAGATGGAAAGGGCATTGGCGGACACACCAGACTCACAAAGAAGATGATAGACTCTCTTCAAGTGTATTATGGCAAGGCTATCAGACAGAACCTATCCAGTGTAAATGACATGAAAAATGCAGTATGGGCTATATATTTCCACATGTTGCTAACAGATGAACACCCTATTCATAGTCTGTGCCACATTAGCTGATATAAATATGTATAAGCTCAGAGGGATAACAATCCCTACATTCACAAGGAGAGGCTTCCAAATTGTATCCAGGAGCTTGTCAAGCCCACTTACAGGTTTCTGGCCAATCCTGTACTTCTCAAAAAGTGTGTTCATGGCAAAACCCAAAATCCAAATGAGTCTCTAAATTCGCTCATATGGAAACGATGCCCTAAAAACACATTTGCATCAGCTACAGTTGTCAGAATTGCAACTTATGATGCAGTTATTGTATTTAATGTTGGGAATGTTGGGAGGATTAAGGTATGGGCTTCAAGATAGGAAATTTTACTCAAGACATCCTAAGAAAAATAGATTTACAGTGCGTCTCTTCAGGTGAAAAGTCAGTTGAATACCTGGTAAAGGAAAGAAGACAGACAACAAGAAACCAGAAGAGAAGCCATGAAGAGAAAGACAACCCAGAGTACACATGTGGTGCCTTCTGAAGAAGTGACATAAGGAAAAAAGTTAGGTTGAACTTTAAATTGTGTTTCCTGAAAAGTTTGTTTTTTAAAGTTTATGTACATTTTCCTCAGATTATATGAATGCTAGAATTATGAAATTTAGTACACATATTTCTGTAAACTTAATAAACGTTGTCTCAAGAGCAAATTTTGAAATTCTGATTGCAAGCTGAGATATGGGGCAAAGTGCTTGGAATTTTGCATGAATTTAAAATTGTACTTGTGGAATTAGAATTAAAAGAATTATGAAAATTCTCCTATTTGACCTGTTCCAGAAACATCATGAGAGAAGCTTACAACAAATAAAGAGATGAAACAGAGAAATTTTTGTAGAAATCTCTTGAATAATTTCTGAGAAAAAGGAACATATACATTAGTTTTTGAAAATAAAACTTCAAATTTCATTTTAAAAAGTTGAATATATATAATCAAAGGATTTTATATGTAAATGTGTTACTTTCATGTAAAGAATGGTACAAAATTTCATTGCCATATCTCCAAAACTGTGTATTTGGTGCATTTTTGAAGTAGTGTATGGTTTTCATCAACACCCCCCTTTAAAAATCTGTGCACAGCTAATAACTGACAGTGAAGCATGAGCATCTTTCAGGGACATGGAGCTCTGAATTTGGGATTGCTCATCTCTGTTTGTGCAGAGCTGTCCTCAACACGAAGGTCATTTGAACACAACAGTGGTTTACTAGACTTGATGCTACTGGAGGTACTGCCTTCCTCCAGCCTGTGAACTGACTTACCCAAAACTTATAAGGAGACTTGCACTTATTATGTAACCCAAAGCCATTATGAACAAGCTTTAGTGAAAAATCTGAGTTATGATACAAGTGAAAACACATGAGTGGTTAGTCCTAAAATAACTTCTATTAAAGACATTGGCCAGCAAGGTGCAACACACAACTGGTTTGAAGTGCTACATAATATGTGTGGTGATCTTGACTTTGAAAAGCAAAAGTGTAATGCATTGATAACAAATAAACAAAGAGACAAAATGCTTATCATAACTGATAGTCAATGAAGGAACTGTGGGAAATTGCTACAGGACAAATTAGCTAGCCACTTCACTCTGCAAAGTATTGTACAACCTGGTGCACCCATCAAGGAAGTTACTACAAACACAGACAAATCAACTGAGAACCTTTCACGAAATTGATGGCTCAAATGACACAGCAAAACCTCTGGAAGAATTGCATAGGAACATAACAGATTCTCTGGAATGCATACTGGAACTAACCCACAAAATCAATGGAATAATTCATCCAGCACCTTTTACATCAGATGCCCAAGGCCTGAATGTAAAAATTAAGTTCTGAATCACTTCATGATAGAAAAATCAATACGGCTGTAAATGTGTGTACAAAGAAACACTCCAAATTTCAACACTGAATGGCTGGAAAGAAAAATACACAGCTCATTGTCTCCATGTAAACAGATTCACATTTGCAATAGGCATGCCTCTTTCATGTATATGGCAAAAATGGAAAACCCAAATACAATGTTCTCTAATGTCCATCTTATGTGGTATACTTTGCTGCTGTTAAGTTGGCCACATACTACTTTGATTACTGCAGAGGCAGATTCTGTACATAGGCTATTGCCTGTATTTCTCATACTTACAGCACGGATGGTTTGAAGATGGACACACGTATCCGAAACTAGCCACCATCAAGAAACAAAAAATGGATACTTCTCAATGCAACATATGGCAGAGCTACGACCATTTACTTCAATATTAAGACAAAATTCAGACCTATTTTTCACCTTTAGCTTGCTGCAAGTTTGTAATTATGCATCAGTATGTGAGCACAAACAAGCAAAAGGGAAGAAACAACACCACACCTACTGAGCTGAATTTCAAACCAATACATACAGTAACAGTGCAGTCACTAATGGATAGATAGGTGAAAAAAGAACTGTAATACACTGGGAATTGGAAACAGCTTGACAGAGGAACTACAGAGTCTCGCAACTAGTATACAAACAAGGCAAAAGCCAAACAACAAGAATAATCAGGATATCTTTTCTACTACAGACACTAGTACAAAAAGTGAGTTACGTGGTCAAGCAAAAAATAATAAATCCCTGTGCTCAACTTTAAATGCTCCATGAGAATATTCAATCACTGTTCAATAAACTTGATCAAACGAAAACAGTGTTAAATGATCTTGATCCTTTTTCTTAGAGAAAATATGGAATCCAACAATTGTAACTAAATATAATAATGTGTCTAGTGAAGAATATACAGGGTGATTTTTGCCATCATATACAAACTGTAGGGACTGATCGACAAGAGCATACAGAACAAAAAAATTCATGGTTTCCACGCTAGAGACCATTTATATAATCATAAATTGTTACAGAGTCTGTGGTCTAGAATGCACTGTAACATGCAACCACAGTTACAGTACGTGCCTCACTGCATGCATGTACATGCCGTAGCATGTTCTGTCTCACACATTCATATCAGCCAGGCCGCATCTGAACAGTGTCAAAAGCAGCAAGAATACAGTGCTCCATGGTATCCACATCTGGAATGGGCTCTGCATACATGATAATTTTAAGATGGCCCCATAATCAGAAATTGCACGGGTTGAGATCCAGTGAACTAGCAGGCAATGCATCTGGACCCCCTCTTCCAATCCATTGACCAGGCAAGCCACTATCAAGATGTGTTCAGACGTTAGTGGCAAAGTGGGCTGGAGTACCATCATGTAGCAGCCATGTAACCCTTCAAATCATCAATGGCACTTCTTCCAGCAGGGCAGGCAAAGTCACCCAAGAAACACCGATAGTTCTTGCCTGTTAGGTAATGCAGAAAGAAGACTAGTCCCAAAATATAGTCATCAGTTATCCAGGCCCACACATTCCAGCTGCACTGATGCTGATCATGTGATGTCACCATATCATGAGGATTCTGAATACTATCCCACTGACAACTGTTATGAAAGGTGAAGGTGGCTTCATTTGTGAATAGGATGGATGACACAAATCCAGGAATCATGGTTGCCTGGTAAAGAAATCAGTGACAAAACTGCTCCCAATGTGGAAAGTCTGTTGCTAGTAAGCCTGCAAGCACTGTAATTGATAAGACTAGTAACAAGAGCCATGGAGGATGTTCCAGGTGGTCATCTGGCTTATCCTGTACTGGTGGGCCAACTGTCTCAGACAAACAGCAAAACACTGTTGCAAACATTGAATGCTGTGGTTGTTGCCAGCAGGGATAGGTCTCCTGATACAACCTTGCTGCCTGCTACCCATTGACATTTGCCTTTCTGTAAATAAACACCAAGTCGACAAGCTTGTGACTTGAATACAGGAACATTCTGTGTAACACTGTATCACATCCACTACAGGGTGACTCAGAAAGGGAAGTGAATTGGACACAACTATGGCAAGAGAGGGTGCTTGGGCATGACATATGAGGAACAGTACCACTGTCCAGGAGGAAACCATACATACTGTAACTGTGGCTACATGGTGCAGTGTGTATTAGACTGCAGTCTCTCTAACAATATATGATTGAATAAATGGTCTCTAATGTGAAAACCATGCATTTCCAGACATAAGTTCCATAGACCTTTTTCGTTCTGTATCCTCTCATCAATCAATCCCTAGAATTTGTACACAGTATAAAAACCACCCTGAATAGAACACACTATAATTGAATTACCAAGCCAAATTCCAGTTATTATTTGCATGTGCAGGTCATCACGTGGAGGCAGAAAAGGGTTTTAGAACCACATGGAGAATCATTCAGAAGAAATTAACTCTCCCAAGAAAAATATAAATATTTGGTGACTTTAATAATGATTTCTCAAAATCCAATAAATTCACAGATGATATTATAAGTTTACTATATTCTTTCAACTGTTCTGATGTATGGAAGTGAAATATGAACACTCACAAGAAGGATGAAAACCCCCAAATAATAGCTTTCAAGATGTGGTGCTACAGTAGCAGACAAGATATCAAATTAGAGAGAGCAGGAAGAAAAGCTCCAATACAGAAGGGATACACGGGTTGACCAACTGTTGAGACCAGATGATACCATTAAAAATATCATTGGAGGGTCAGTAGAAGGGAAGAACATAAGAAGCAGATAAAGACTAGAATACATCAACCAGATCATGGAGGACATCACCTGCACCACTTATACCACTCTCAAGAGGAAGGCTGCTAATAAACCTGACAATTAGAGACCCAAGAATTATTCAATATAAGCCCCAATGTAACTGAAACAATATTTTTGATAAATACATGCAAATATGCCATAACACACAAGTGATACACATATTTTAGGGATTAATATGTTCAAATTCTTATAAAGAATTTCACAGGAGACTCGAAACTCCATGGAATAAGATGCACTGTAAGAGATTTCAATACAGAAAATGTGGAATACTATTGTTTCCTTCTGAAGGGAGAAAATTTGGATGATATATACAACTGTAATGATACCAATGACAAATATGATAAGTTTATGGGCACATTTAAGTATACTTTGGAAATAGATGTTCCCAAAAAAACAATTATATTTAACTCTGACCAAATAAACAAACAAGTGGAGCCCAAAATGGATAAAGATGGCATGTCAGAATAAAAGGAGGCAGTACTAAAAATAGTAACCATGATTTTATTACATATTTCAAAAGAAGAAACAAGTTATTTCAAAGGCAAGAAAACCAGGAAGTGACTAACTGATGTGTGATTCCAGGAATAAAATTAAAGCAACATGGCTAATTATAAAAAGAGAAATTGGTGCAAGGTAAGATAATAACGGTACTACAGATCTGAATAAGAAAAACAGTAAACTATCTGACCCCAGACAAGTTGCTAGTGCTTCCAACCATTACATTTCAAATATAGCATAGCAGTTGATAAACACACATTATGACAAGCTACCAGACAATAAGAGAATACAGTCAGATCAAGGAGTTGATGCAAATATGTTATTCATGTATCCTACAAATCTAGGGAACTATCTACAATTATAAAGAGATTACCTAATAAATATTAAAAAGGATGCTGAAGAGAAACCAGATACTATGATCAAAGCTAATGCAACATTTACTGTAGAACTGCTAACAGATGTAGTAAATTCATCATTTGAGAGTGACTAAAGTCTGCAAAAGTGACACATCTGCAGAATAGGCTGCCAAATGTGAAGCTGTTAATTATAGGCCAGTTTCAGTTTTGTCAGACTTCGGCAAAATTTTGGGAAAATGTTCCTTGGAAGATTAACAACCTTCTTAAATAAACTAATTGTGATGAATGACTCACATAGGTTTACAGCTGGAAAGTCAACTGATTCAGCAATTTTTGCCTTTTTAAAAGAAATACTAAAAACAGCAAATGATAAGCAATATAATTGTGAAATATTTCGTGATCTTAGTAAAGCCATTGTGTTATCGATCATAACAGTCTCTTGCATTAGTCAAATAATTATGGAATTAGAAGTCAGTCTAAAATGTGGATCCAATCATAACTCAACAATCATGAACAGGTTACAGAAAGGAACAACAAAACACTCAAGTATGGAATTCCACAATGGTCAGTTCTGGGACCTGTCTTACTTCTGCTTTATGTAAATGACTTGGCTGATAAAGTAAATGATGGAACAGTACCCTTTGCAGTTGACATTAGCATATCGATTAAAACCCAGCAAGGAAAATCTGCAGGAAACTACAATATCAGTTGTCGAAAGTTTAACACAGTGGTTCCGGGCTAACATGCTCATAAATTCTGAAAAAAACTGTGGCAGTTAACTTTCACACCACACAAAACCACCATCCTGAAAACCATGTTTCCATCACTGTAGGAAAAAAATGTATCATATGTAAGTCATAGAAAATTTTTAGGCATATATGTTCAGGAGGATTCAAAATGTAAGATACACCTTAACAATCTAAATAAAAAACTGACCACATATTAAAGATGCTGACTCACTGGTAGGGCCTACCAGGTGTACGAGGGGGCCATTCTGGTACCCATGGCTGTTCTCTTTAATTGTTGGTATGACTGGCCTTCAAAAGTGAAGAAGTTGTGGGTTAGGATGACCTATTTAAGGGTTGCTTAGAGGAAGCCTTCTTGGTTACCCAAGCCTGCCAACCCAAAGTTTGGTACAGATTTATTGATGATATCTTCATGATCTGGACTCACAGTGAAGAAGAACTCCAGAATTTCCTCTCCAACCTCAACTCCTTTGGCTCCATCAGATTCATCTGGTCCTACTCCAAATCCCATGCCACTTTCCTTGACGTTGACCTCCATCTGTCCAATGGCCAGCTTCACACATCCGTCCACGTCAAACCCACTAACAAGCAACAGTACCTCCATTATGACAGCTGCCACCCATTCCATATCAAACGGTCCCTTCCCTACAGCTTAGGTCTTCGTGGCAAATGAATCTGCTCCAGGCCTGAATCCCTGAACCATTACACCAATAACCTGAAAACAGCTTTCGCATCCCGCAACTACCCTCCCAACCTGGTACAGAAGCAAATAGCTAGAGCCACTTCCTCATCCCCTCAAACCCAGAACCCCAAAAGTGCTCCACTTGTGACAGGATACTTTCCGGGACTGGATCAGACTCTGAATGTGGCTCTCCAGCAGGGATACGACTTTCTCAAATCCTGCCCTGAAATGAGATCCATCCTTCATGAAATCCTCCCAACTCCTCCAAAAGTGTCTTTCCGCCGTGCATCTAACCTTCGTAACCTCTTGGTTCATCCCTATGAAATCCCCAAACCACCTTCCCTACCCTCTGGCTCCTACCCTTGCAAATGTCCCCAGTGTACAACCTGTCCCATGCACCCTCCCATCACTACCTACTCCAGTCCTGTAACCCGGAAGCTGTACACGATCAAAGGCAGAGCCACGTGTGAAAGCACCTACGTGATTTACCAACTGACATGCCTACACTGTGAAGCCTTCTATGTGGGAATGACCAGCAACAAACTGTCCATTCACATGAATGGACACAGGCAGACAATGTTTGTTGGTAATGAGGATCACCCTGTGGCTAAACATGCCATGGTGTATGGCCAGCACATCTTGGCACAGTGTTACACCGTCCGGGTTGTCTGGATACTTCCCACTGACACCAACCTATCAGAACTCCGGAGATGGGAACTTGCCCTTCAATATATTCTCTCTTCTCGTTACCCACCAGGCCTCAACCTCCACTAATTTCAAGCTGCCGCCCCTCGTACCTCACCTACACAGAGTACGCGAAAGAACTTGCCCCCCTTCTAACAGCCGTGTATCGCAAGTCTCTAGAGGAACAGAAGGTTCCAAATGATTGGAAAAGAGCACAGATAGTCCCAGTCTTCAAGAAGGGTCGTCGAGCAGATGCGCAAAACTATAGACCTATATCTCTGACGTCGATCTGTTGTAGAATTTTAGAACATGTGTTTTGCTCGAGTATCATGTCATTTTTGGAAACTCAGAATCTACTATGTAGCAATCAACATGGATTCCGGAAACAGCAATCGTGTGAAACCCAACTCGCTTTATTTGTTCATGAGACCCAGAAAATATTAGATACAGGCTCCCAGGTAGATGCTATTTTTCTTGACTTCCGGAAGGCGTTCGATACAGTTCCGCACTGTCGCCTAATAAACAAAGTAAGAGCCTACGGAATATCAGACCAGCTGTGTGGCTGGATTGAAGAGTTTTTAGCAAACAGAACACAGCATGTTGTTATCAACGGAGAGACGTCTACAGACATTAAAGTAACCTCTGGCGTGCCACAGGGGAGTGTTATGGGACCATTGCTTTTCACAATATACGTAAATGACCTAGTAGATAGTGTCGGAAGTTCCATGCGGCTTTTCGCGGATGATGCTGTAGTATACAGAGAAGTTGCAGCATTAGAAAATTGTAGCGAAATGCAGGAAGATCTGCAGCGGATAGGCACTTGGTGCAGGGAGTGGCAACTGACCCTTAACATAGACAAATGTAATGTATTGCGAATACATAGAAAGAAGGATCCTTTATTGTATGATTATATGATAGCGGAACAAACACTGGTAGCAGTTACTTCTGTAAAATATCTGGGAGTATGCCTGCGGAACGATTTGAAGTGGAATGATCATATAAAATTAATTGTTGGTAAGGCGGGTACCAGGTTGAGATTCATTGGGAGAGTCCTTAGAAAATGTAGTCCATGAACAAAGGAGGTGGCTTACAAAACACTCGTTCGACCTATACTTGAGTATTGCTCATCAGTGTGGGATCCGTACCAGATCGGATTGACGGAGGAGATAGAGAAGATCCAAAGAAGAGCGGCGCGTTTCGTCACAGGGTTATTTGGTAACCGTGATAGCGTTACGGAGATGTTTAACAAACTCAAGTGGCAGACTCTGCAAGAGAGGCGCTCTGCATCGCGGTGTAGCTTGCTCACCAGGTTTCGAGAGGGTGCGTTTCTGGATGAGGTATCGAATATATTGCTTCCCCCTACTTATACCTCCCGAGGAGATCACGAATGTAAAATTAGAGAGATTAGAGCGCGCACAGAGGCTTTCAGACAGTCGTTCTTCCCGCGAACCATACACGACTGGAACAGGAAAGGGAGATAATGACAGTGGCACGTAAAGTGCCCTCTGCCACACACCGTTGGGTGGCTTGTGGAGTATAAATGTAGATGTAGATGTAGACCTGTCATTCAACAACATTTTTGCCTCTGTACTTCCGCCTCGACTGACATCTCTGCCCAACCTCTTTACATTTACATATGTCTGCCTGTGTCTGTATATGTACGGATGGATGTGTGTGTGTGTGTGTGTGTGTGTGTGTGTGTGTGTGTGTGTGTGTGTGTGAGTGAGTGTATACCTGTCCTTTTTCCCCCTGAGGCTTTCCACTCCCGGGATTGGAATGACTCCTTACCCTCTCTCTTAAAACCCACATCCTTTCATCTTTTCCTCTTTCCTGATGAAGCAACCATGGGTTGCAAAAGCTTGAATCTTTGTGTGTGTGTTTTTTATTTTATTGTGTCTATCAACATACCAGCGCTTTCTCGTTTGGTAAGTTAAAGCATCTTTGTTTTTTATATATATTTTTCCCACGTGGAATGTTTCCCTCTATTATATATTTATATGAAATAGTGGTCTTCACAAAAGGCAGCATTTTATTTATTTTTAAACTTTCAAACATAACTATGATTTACACTCATATGAAACTAGGCTGCAGCTTATCATACACGTAAAAACAGTAGGTATAAACTTATGTGAAAGAGGAGCATATCACACTGGAGTTGTGTTATATAACCATATGCCTTCTTACTAAAACGCTTGCCAACATTAAATACATTCAAAGCCAAGTTGAAACAGTTCCTCCTTGACTATTGCTTCTACTCTGTCTCTGAATTTCTGGAAAAACCTAATAAAAAAAGTAATTTATCAAACAGTGTTAATTATATTATTATGCACACTGACTGTGTTGATTATATACTCTCACTTAATAACTATTATAATTATAAATTATGTTACCCCTGACTTGCTTTATATCATATGTACAAACAATGTACTAAAATGAGTTACTGGAGCAAATTAAAATAAATAAATAAAACAAAGGAGCAACTTAGCATTTTTCACGTACATCAAGAATTGACAGTGGTGACTCCCAGTACTGCCCAATTCTGAACATTTGGGTTTGAAGTTATGACAAACTGGTTGACACCCAGCATCGTACTTGGTATGCACTCCTGTTTCATATATTAAGGTCTATATAAAATTTTTGGTAACTTTCTTTTCAAAATTCTGATGCTAAAGTTCCTATATTTATCAACTGTGTGCATTTTACTACCTGTGTTTCTATCAAGATATGTATATATGTGGAGTGCCTTTTATACTTTTACTTCTTGTAATGTAACACTGCAATTTTATGACAGGTTCCATAATATCAGATGATGGAAGCATCGACTGTTGCAACTGATCATTTTGGAACAATAAAAGTGTCTGCACTGTGACTGTGACAAATGAAGTGTGCTCTTCATTTACAACTGTGCAGATAGCCCTACAGCACAGCATGTGTACCTTACATGTTTTTAAGGATAATAGTGACTTTTATGTTGCAAAGCAACTTAATAAAATAAGTAACCATACATGGGACACACAAGTTGCTGAAGTCAGGCCCAATTGAAAGATTTGCACATGGTCATTGCACCATACGACCATTATTATTATTATTATTATTATTATTATTATTATTATTATTATTATTATTATTATTTAATTATGAAGTACAACAGGTGAACTGATATTAGTTGTTCAGCAGTAATACTTTTCTCAAATGAAAGTAAGAAGCTTTTGATGTGTACTGGACAAGATAGTGATTTATGACATGAATATAGTAAAGTTTATCATTCAACATTTAAAATTATGACATTTTTAGTTTTATGTTGTGCTTCTGTCATGTGTTTCTTTATAAATTGAATTATTTTATTCATTGTATTTCATTTAAACATTTTTATAATTATTCTTAGTTTTATAAATTCCTTACAAATTCAGTTTTAACTATTGTGTTACCATATTACATTACTTCATTTATGTTTATTGCTGTAATACTTAATACAGTCTGCAACATTCACAGCTTTAAAAAAAAAGGTAACACTGATTTTTATGATAATATAATCTCATGCTGTTCCACTGGATTATAACAGTCAATGTAAAATTAAGATATGTTTGTGTTTGCAAAAGTTGAAGAAAGTGTGTTTCATAATAGTGCAGTATTTTCACATTATTTTACGGCAAGTTAGTCTGATTCTGAATGAGGGGAAATGGAGAGTCAAAGTACAGCAAGCTCCTGATTTTTAATGTGAGGATTATTGGGATTGGGATTATCTAAGTACAGTCAGAAATTTTTTTAAACACTAAAAAATGAAGCATGAAATGTTATTAGAAAGAATATTTTTATTTAGAATACACTGTTATTCATGTGACTCATGTTTTACCATTGAAGGATGATGCAAAGCCGCAATCCCATGACCAAACTTCCCTGAAATACTTTTTCATTGTTTCCCATTTAATTTTCAGGTGAATGTGGGAACTCTACCTTTGTAACAGACCCACAGTCAGTTTCTTATCTGCATCTTTGCCTAGCTCTTTCCCTAGAAGCTAAATGTTTTTAATTTTCAGCTCACTTACAGCCAACAGTAAACAAAAAATGATTTAGGTTTTCTTCTGGCATGATTCCCATCAGTAATCTTGCTCCATGTTGATACATAATGAAAGTGTTGATCTTTTATTAGAGTAGACAGGACAAAACTTTTTTGACTAAAATGATATTTTGACTCCCTGGACAATAGGATAAAATTGAATGAAAAATAGAAACAAAATGGTGGACAATTTTTACAAAAAGTGAACTAAAAGCAAGTGATACAAAATACATTACTGTAATTTTATAACTAAGTAGTCAGTTTCCAGCAAGTAATGTATAAGTAACACAGTGGGCATTCAGTGTGATAGGTACATCTTTTTTCAAAGAAAAGCTGTAAATATCAGTTTCTGGTAATGATTTGTGTTTTGTATTGTCCATTATTTCTGTTATCTGTGCTCTCTTGGGTCCACACTAGCTCAGATAATGGAGAGCTAGCTTTCTGTATGCGATATTTGGTAAGTTTGATAAAATCCAGATTGACAAACCTGTTTTTATTTGCTTAAAAATGGAATTGCAATTCAAGCTGCCTCAGGGCAATGGCGGTGCAACATTTCTGAAAAAAACTTCGAGAAAGTGCATATTAATTTCCTGAGCATGTTATATTATAAGGGCGATTTCAACATACTAGCTATTGATAAGGAAACTTGAATGGTTAGTGTAAGTGGTAGGGTCAATGATCTGTGTGCTATTGTCCTAAATGCCTCATCTAAAAACTACCTTGAGCTGCTAGTCAGACAGCTGATTTGTGTTGGTAACATCTTACATCTCCTAGCTGTAAATAAGCCTAACTTTTTTATTTAGTTAATTAACACAAGCATGGAGTCAGTGATAACAAGGCAGTTAAAGCCTCACTGACTATTGGTATTGTGGTATCCACTACCATTAAATCTCTGCACTGAGCAGTGGTACATTATTACGTGCAGCTGAGAGATCCATCATTGGCCCCACTTTTCCATGCATGGCCCACTGCTAGCATTGCAGGCTGCCTTTGCTTGCGTGTGCTTGAAACCATAACGTTTGGCCACTCATAACACTCAGTGATTGGCTGCCCAGAATACACAGCAACCCAGCTACTGGCTCTATTAACTATGGAGCCCTATTTAATGCTGCTACTGATGTCTACAAGCTGTTTTCATCATGCTATGTTCTACTCCACAACTAGGACGCACTATGCTGTGGTAGCTCTGCTGATCAATGTTAATTTGGCTGTGCTCCCTCCCATCCACAATATAATCAGAATGCTATGCTGCAACTTAGACTTCAACATTTACTAGGCTTAGTATGACAATGGACTTGTGATTTCCTGCCATATTATGTGTTTCACTTGTATTTCCTGGGCAATGGTATAACCACTATCAATTTATATAATTTCCATAAAGTGTTTATCTACAACTTAGTACTTTGTAACAGAATTATTTTCTATTAGTGTTGTGTCAATAAACCGTAGAACAATGATATGTTTATTGTGTTATCCCTGGTTATAAAACAATAAAAATGGCACTGAGCCAGCAACCCTCTACATTTGAAGCTCTACTCTTGCAACTTATTCATTAGCAGGATGGGAACCAGAAGTTGGTACCCTCCAACCACTTCTTCAAGGCTTACTGCAGACTCAAGCAACTCAGCAAGTGCCAGCTTTTCCTCCTTTGATGAGGGTTTAGAGGATTGGGATGCCTATGAATAAAGATTATTGGAGCATTTACACGCATTCAAGGTAAATGATGCCAACCTCACGAAATCTTTGTTTTTGTCTTGATCTTTACCAGCAGCATACCCATGTTATTTCCTCCCAGGTAGCATTTTAATGATGCAAGAAACAGCCAAACCAGACTCATAGAGAATGGACCATAGAGTTGCAAGGTTTAGGGTGAAAACATCATTTTGTTACCCCTAAAAGTAAGGAGTCCTATGAAGAAGAAATGTTCAGGGACATTATTAACAGGGATACTCCCGACAGGGATTTCCAGCATGATGCACCTCAACTTAAAGACCCATCATTAGACAAAATTTTGGACTTAGCACAAAGCTTCGATGTGGTCCAAGTAGCAGGCAAGAAACTAGTCATGGATCAACATAGCAACCATTAGTGTAAGCACATACTAGCCAACAGCCAATGGCCACACTAGTGGTGATTTGGATGTAGCAACAGTACAGGCAGGATGCTGTAGCATTAACCAACACTGTCCTCCACCTTGCCCAAGCTGCTCAAACCGGTCTTGGATATCGAAACGATTGCTGTCTTGTCCATTTGTTTTGAAAAACATTGTTGTGAAGACTGTCCTGACAGATGGGCCTATTGCCAACACTGTTCTTCCAATGGCCATTTACCTTCTTAGTCATTAAGAGTGATTCCATTGAGAACTTGTTTGGGTTGGATTCTTTTAAGAAATTTGGATTTTCAGTAGATGATTCTGTGGATTTGGTATCCAAAGATGTTTCATACTCTGACCTAGAGACACTTTGCCAGGATTATGAGGACCTATTCACCCTGGAACTTGGCACCTCAAAGGATTTTGAGGTGCACATTGCACTGAAACATAATGCATGGTCTCTGTACTTTGAGCCCACACCGTTCCATTAGCTCTAAGAGGCAAAGTAAAGGGTGAACTGGATTTCCTAACTGCAATTGGAGTTCTAGAACCTATTCCTTCTAGTCAGTGGACTACCCCATTAGTCATAGTGTGAAAGCAATTGGGGAGGGCCCGTCTAAGAGGCAATTTGGAAATAAGTGTCAGTGCCCAATCAGAGATTTAGACATACCCTATTCCTAAGCCAGAAGAATACTGTAAAAATTAAAAGGTGGAAACTTCTTCTCTAAAATAGATCTAGCAGATGCATACGTCCAATTTCCCCTTGATGCAGAATCTCAACAGTTTCTTATACTTAACATGCTACAAGGGCTTTATCATTTGAAATGATTAATGTTTGGTACAACAAGTACCCCACCATTTTTCAATGTTTTTGGAACAATTAGCACTCAAAGTGGATAGATGCATTAACTTTTTAGACAACAATATTGTAACGGGGAGAACCATGGAGGAACACCTTTGCAACCTGAAACAATACAGTGTCTTACAGGAGGCTGGCCTAAAATGCAGAAAAGAAAAATGTTGTTTTTTCCAGCTGGAGATTGAGTACCTCAGTCACATCATTTCCAGCTCAAGCATTTGTTCAGTGGATAAACATATCAAAGCCATAATCAAACTTGCCAGACCAACAACACTTAAGCAACTTCATTCTTTTCTGGGGAAGATATTGCACTACCCAAAGTTGTTACCTGCAGCAGCAACAGAAACCACCCATTGTAACCGTTATGCAGAAAATGGGTGCCTTTCCACTGGACACCAACTTGTGAGCATTCCTTCCACAGTTTGAAATCCCAGTTGTTGATGGCCCTGTGCCCCACATGTATTGATCCAACAAAGCAGACACTTATTGCCATGGATGCATCTGATAAAAGCATCGGAGCAGTGCTGGCACACAGGGAGGTGGATAGCTTTGAGCACCTTGTTGCCTATACATTGAAAACATTGACTGACATGGAATGCAGGTACTCACATACAGAAAAAGAACACTGGCTATCATCTTTGCATTAAAGAAATTCCACAGTTTTGTTTATAGCACAAGTTTCACATCATCACAGACAGTTAACCACTGATCTCCTTATTCAATCCAGCAGCGAAGATTTCAGACTGGACTGCTCACTGCCTTCCGTGCTAGGCTTTATTTTTGGTATGCTACCAGTATGAGATTCACTTCTGCAACACAACTGAGCATGCCATGTGGGTTGGAGGTGCAACCAGTAATGGTGAAGTACTCCAACAAGTCCAAAGTCACATACTTCATCGATGGCCTGAATGACAGCCTTGCAAGGCTTCCACAGCATCCTGTCAGTTCTTTAATGCCTACCATCAGCTCATGTTGATCAATGGACTAATTCTACTTATTTCTGACAATGGACACCCCCAAGTAGTCATTCCTTCTTCTTTACATCAGCAAGTCCTGCAGCCATTGCACCAAGGTCACTGGGTGGTGTTCTGAACTAAACTCTTGGCTTGCAGGTTCACTTACTGGCCGGGCATGAAACAGGAGATGACTCACCTGAATGTGTCCATCCTACCAAAGCCAGCAGGCAGTCCCATGCCATCCATTTGCTTCCTGGCCACCACGTGCTTGCCCTTCAGAGCAGTTACATGTTGATTTTGCCAGGCCAATGTTTAACACCATGTTCTTGGCAGTGGTTGATGCTTAATCCACATTTCTCTAAATTGTCTGATGCAACCCCCAACACCATCACAGCCTTAGAAAAAAATTTTTGCGATTGAAGGTCTGCTGGAAGTGCTCATAACTGACAACAGTCCACAATTCCATAGCAAGAAATTTTGTCCTTTCTGTGCCCAGCATGGCGTTTGCCACATTCCAACTCCCTCCCTCCCATCCACAACATATTGGAGAAGCTGAGAGAATGGTCCACACTTTCAAAACTCAGATGAAGAAACACCTCCAGGATCTCTCCACCAATGGATCACGAACATCTTTTTTTTTTTTTTTTTTACAGATCCACACCCATCAGAGACAAAAGTCCAACAGAATTTCTCCACGGATGGCAGCCCTGGACCCTCCTGAGCCTGCTAATGCTAACATCACGGCCAGCACCACCACTGTCTGCTTCAAAGTTCCACCCTGGGACCTTGGTATGGGAGAAAGGATTTGGCTGACAACCAGCCTGGATTCCAAGAACAATCAACTAGCACTGGGACTGGAAGATTTTCAGGGTGCAGTTTTTGGACAGAGAAGTTCTACAACATGCCAATCAACTTCATATCCGACGAGTTTCCCAACACTTTTTTTCTGCCCCCCTCTCTGCACCAGCATTACCAGTCCTCTAGTTTCCATCTTACCCCAAGCCACCGAGCGGGGTGGCGCAGTGGTTCGACACTGGACTCGCATTCGGGAGGACGACGGTTCAATCCCGCGTCCGGCCATCCTGATTTAGGTTTTCCGTGATTTCCCTAAATCGCTCCAGGCAAATACCGGGATGGTTCCTCTGAAAGGGCATGGCCGACTTCCTTCCCAATCCTTCCCTAATCCGATGAGACCGATGACCACGCTGTCTGGTCTCCTTCCCCAAACCAACCAACCAACCAACCCAAGCCAAACAGCCAGTGTAGCGCCAGCTTTGTACATGCCTTTTGCCCACAGCCAGCTGACCAACACTACACCCCCAACAAGAGCAAATTACCCTAGATGTCACCCAGCCCCAGTGGCTGCCCTTCCTGGACTATGAGATGTCACCCAGTCACCAGCTACAAGTGATTCTGGATGAAGATGAAGACACACTGCTGGCTCCTCCTGCTCTGCTGCCCCTGTGCCCTGAATCACCAATGATGCTGAGGACTCAGAGAAGTACTACATGGACGTGGCAGTCATTTGCAGCAGATGCTTCCCCACTTTCCCAAGGGGGAAGGGGTGTGCTATCCATGACTATTAAAACTCTGAACCGAGCAGTGGCATGTTACTACATGCAGCTGGGAAATGCATCATTGGCTGCAATTCTCCATGCATGGCTCACTGCTAGCATCACAGGCTAACTTCAGGTGTGTGCTTCAAACCTCAGTGATTGGCCACCCACAGCACTTGGCGATTGGCCACCTGGAGTATACAGCGACCCCAGCCACGAGCTCCATTGACTATGGATCCTTATTTAACATCCCTACTGACGTCCATAAGCCAGTTCTCATCATGCTATGTTCTACTTCACAACCAGGAAAAGCTATGTGTGATGAAGCAAGCTGGGATACTTTTAATTCCCCTCTTGTTTTCTATCTGCCTCCCTAAAATTCATGATTTAAACAAATAATTCAGCTTAACTCTTGTAGTAGAAGAAACTGTTAAAAAGAACAATTTTTTGATGTATTTAGTTAATTTAATGAGTTAAGTTTTAATTGTAATTTCTGTAAATTACACTTTAAACAATTTGTAATTTCAGTGACTATTATGGTGATGATATATAAGGGCCTAATGTTTGGTCACGAGACAGTCAGTCCATGGCCGAGTTTCAGACGAGGAACCTGTGTTGGTTAGAATGACAACAATGCATCAGCTTAACAGTGTAATAAGTGTTACACAATTAGGCTGTGTGTAAAACAGTGACAGTGTCTGCTCCATACGTACCTTTCTATTCTTCAAAAACAGTGAAATTTGTGGTTAGGTTTTTACTGCTCATAGACGTTCAATAGTAAACTATTGTAGCAGTATGTGGAGGTTTGCCTGCAAACTCTTAATGAGGCTTATCGAAAGTTAAACAATAATGCACTGGCCAAATAACTGTGTATTACTGGGGGGTTTGGGAACAGTGAAATTAAAGTACTGTGAAACACAACTGTGCATCTGTCAGCTACATTATTTACAGTAGTCAGTGTCAGAATTAATTATAAATTATATTATATATATATATATTATATTAAATATTATAATTAAATTAATTTATTAATTAGGTAATGAAACAATAATGGAATAATAAAACAATGATTAATGTTAGGTTCTTAATGGTTAGAGAGCCTGTCTCTGCAGTAGTAATATAAATAATAAATTATATTATATTATATTTATAATAAATATATTATAAATATAAATTATAAATTAATTATAAATTATAACATAAGGGATGATAAATAGTTTAGACAAGAAAAGAAGAGAAATTTGTGGCACAACTTGACTAGAAGAAGGGATCGGTTGGTAGGGCATATTCTGAGGCATCAAGGGATCACCAACTTAGTATTGGAGGGCAGCGTGGAGGGTAAAAATCATAGAGGGAGACCAAGAGATGAATACACTAAACAGATTCAGAAGGATGTAGGTTGCAGTAGGTACTGGGAGATGAAGAAGCTTGCACAGGATAGAGTAGCATGGAGAGCTGCATCAAATCAGTCTCTGGACCGAAGACCACAACAACAACAGTGTCAGAATTACAAACCTATATTTTTCAGTCAGTGTAGCAATGCAGTACATCAACACCAAGGACAACAAATGATCAATGAAGAAATAAAAGTGGCAGAAGTGCTACATATGCTGCGGTGGACCTGCTGTTCGATGTTGATTTGGCTGTGCTCTGGACTTAGAATCTGAAGGCTACTGTATTTACTCGAATCTAAGCCGCACTTTTTTTCCAGTTTTCGTAATCCAAAAAACCGCCTGCGGCTTAGAATCGAGTGCAAAGCAAGCGGAAGTTATGAAAAATGTTGGTACGTGCCGCCACAACTAACTTCTGCCGTCGAATATATGTAGCGCTACGCAGGCATGCGTTGTAGGCACAAAGATAAATACTGGCGCCAAAACCTCTGCGTCAGTAAATAAATTTAAAAAAAAAGTGGAAGACGAGCTTATTTTCTCCGCCGCGAGTTTCGACCACTGCATTTTCATACATTATCCAACGAAGTAAATACAAATTCCGTATTGTTCATTTTCGAATGTAGCACAATTTCAGTGTATTACGAAAATCTGACTGGCAAGACTGTTTGGGATGTTTGTCAATATGGCCAACTCTACGTTCTGAATTTTTTCCTATCTGTGAGAAGAGATGGTTGCTAATAGGAACCTGATGAAATATCAATCACATACAGTATTCTCTTCACCATAAGAATAATATGAATATTAACATTTTGCCATGTATTCTTTCGTGTTTGCTGCTATCTCATTTAAATCCTGTCTGCCTAATAAACTACGAAACTAGAGTGAGACAACAGCAAACGCGGAAGAATATACGTATCGTGTCATGTTTATATTCATATTATTCTTACAGTCAGAAAGGAAGCATGGCAAGTGACTAGATTTTTAAATCTAAGATGACTCTAATTTCTGTGCAGAATTTGATGTAATAAAGAAGCGGCCGCAAAGATTATCAAACGGAGAAAAATTTTCGCCTAACTCTCGTTCAGAACATGTTCTATCATACGCAGTCTATTATTTGATTCTTGTTGATCATTATCAAAGAAAGCAGCAGTGTAAGTAACAACAAATAGCAGTCTCTTGCCTTTTTTTTTTTTAAATTGTACGCGGCGGTAGCGCGTACAAAAGCAAGCCATGCTGCGTGCCGCGACAGGCCGTAAACACGCACTATCAGAATGCGACAAACAATGCATGACACAGTGCAGTAATGCATTTTCAGCTTTAAGAGTGACGCAAACACCTATAACAAAGAAAACGGCATTTATCAGATCAAAGCAAAATAAGCAATCGATTCAAACCAGACGAAGCACGTGAAAAAGGAAGGGTGCCCGTATAAATACGGACGGAGCGCCTGACGCATAGCAATGGCTACGTGGTAAAGCTTAACTGCTAAGCTTACGACGCGAACCAAACTACAGAAGCTGTATCGTCATTCATTCGACCTAAATTGTGTCTCATATTACAATGGACCAACTTCGTTTCGATTTGGAGGTGCGGCCTAAAACTTTTCTCTCCCCTTGAATTTCGAGTCGGGAATTTTTTTTCCTTTATTTCGAGTCTCATTTTTCAGGTGCGGCTTAGATTCGAGTGCGGCTTAGATTCGAGTAAATACGGTATACTGGAACTTGGACTTAAATGTTCACTAAACTTAATATGTCAATAGACTTGTGATTTCTGCCAGAATTCTGCATTTCACTTCCACTTCCTGAACAATGGTATAACCACCATCAATTTATATAATTTCCATAAAATGTTTATCTACAACTAAGCTCTCGGTAACAGAACTATTTTTTATCAGTATTGTGTCAATAAACCGTAGAATGGTGATATATTTGTTGTGTTATTCATGTTTATAACAGGTATCATAGGAATATGAAGAAAGATAGGGGAGATATTTCTGCACAGTGAGAGAGACAAGAAACAGATTACATGAGCGGTCAACATCAAACGTGCTTCTCTGAGACTACATACATTGAGTACAAATGGAAAAATATGCGAGAGACAGGTATATGCCAAGCAAAGTTGCAGGGGATGGTAAAGACACATTAGGGTTCAACAGTTGTGTTAGCAGGTTGCTCTGAAAGCTAAGTGTACCTCAATATGCTACCAAAGCCATCATGACAAACAAAAACTGAATGTATAAAAAATGAACATAAGGGAAGCTGTACATGAAGCGTTCAATGAATTCAAAAGATAAAATTCAATTTACTCTTTTGACAAAAAAGTCAAGAAGTTTTGGCCTTAAATGAAGTTGATAAATGAATCAATGCCATGTACCTGTTAATCAGTGACCAGGCTAGCAACAAAATAACAGAGATAAGACCAAAATACTAAATTCCATTTTCTGGGATTCAGTTTCAGAGACGTGATGTGTGGAGTAGGGATTGTACAGTAGTAGTATCTTGAGGAGGAAGCAGAGATGGTTCTGGGATGCCTGTGCCATGGAGAAGTGTTTTTGCAATATCAGGTTTGGACAGAAGGTAAAGATCATTGTGAAAGGAGGGGGTAGGATCCAGAGAAAGGTATGTTAACAGTTAGACCATTTGGGGGGATTCCATAGTTTAGGCATCATTTGAGAAATATGATGTGGGACTGGGTTTTAGCCAAGGAAAGGGACACTTTTCTGAACAAAGATGGAGCAGGAACCTACTGCGGCAGGAATGGTGTAACAGAAATGGGAATGGCACAGAAATGGGCAAAATAGATGTTGATGGTTGTGAGAGGAGCTGTACAAGAGAAAATATGCATAAAATATAAGTAAAGACATGCAGAAACACATGTAGATATACAAAAATATGCACAGCTACGTAAAAATACACACAAATATGTAAAAACACACAAAAATGCATGAAAGTGCATGAAACCACATCAAAATATGCATAGATACATTAAAATGTACTGAAATGTGGGAGGAAAGGCATGATGAGGTATGGAAGAGTGTATGTATTGCGATAAGGGAAGAGAGGGGTGGGGAATGGATTAGGTTGAGAATCACAAGTATGTATGGCACAGGTAAGTATGGAAAATAAAACACTGAGGTACGTCTGAATAAGGGATGAAGTGGGACCGGTAGGAATACATATAACTATTGGGGCTTCAGATGCTGTACCAACAATCTACATGGTCACAAAGCCTGTGTTGTTTGTGGATGATCATTGATACAGTGTGGCTCAGAAGTAGATGTGGTTTGGAAGGCGGTGAATAAACACAGTTTATAGGATGGAAGAAAAGCCATTCAGCAAAATCAAGCAATGGAAACTCCAGATAGGAATAAGAACAATGTAGGAAAAGATAGGTTGCTACTTACTATAAAGAAGACATGTTAACTTGTAGACAGGCACAATTAAAAGATATTTACGTAAAGCTTTTGGCTGCAACCTTCATCAGCAATAGAGAAACATGCACCATTCATACACACAAGCAAGCACACCTCATGTACACATGACTGCCAGCTTCAGCGGTTTGGACTGGAATGCAACTATCATACGGGACACAAACAGCAATTTGGAGAGGGCGGGGAAGGGGAAGGTGAAGGGTAAATAGTAGTAATGTAAGGGTGGGGGGTGAGATGAATGCTGTATGGCAGAGAGTGCAGGAAGTAGTATGTCAAAAGGTGGAGTGTCAGTAGGTTGTAGGGCTGGGAGGAGGAGAAAAAAAGGATTGAAAAAGGAGAGGAATGGAAAAAGATGGGTGGATGTACTGGCAGAGGGTGGCAAACAAAGAATGTTGGAGATGAGGGCAAACAAAGAATGTGGGAGATGAGAATGTGGAGGAGATGATGATCAGAGGGGGTGGAATCTGTTGGGTGGAGGGTCTGAGGACAGCACGTTACCATAGGTTGAGGGTGGGATGATTACCAGAGCAGAGAATGTGTTGTAAGGATAACTTCCGCCTGTGCAGTTCAGAAAAGATGGTCGTGGAGGGAAGGACCAAAATGGCTAGGATAGTGAAGCAGCCACTGAAATCAAGCATGTTATGTTCAGCTGCAAGTCATGCCACAGTGTCATCTACCATCTACTTTGCACTTGGCCACAGTTTGGCAGTGGCCATTCATCCTGGTGGACAGGAGGTTGGTAGTCGTACCAATACAAAAAAGATGTACATTGATTATCTCACATATCATTATCAAATATGATAGTCTTTTCAGTTATGAACCCTACAGTATTGCTAGTGGGAAAACCCTGGCCGTAGGTTGTGTTCCAAAAAGGAACAGCATGGAGAAAGAAGTAACGACACTTTCTGTAGGACCTGACCACCATTTTGCAGGACAATACTCAAGCACATACAGTGCAAGCTGTTACTGGTTTGTTTGATGGGGCTGCTAAGTGCTATACCAGCTACTGCACTCCCCTGACTTAAGCCCTCCTAAGTTCAACTTCATTTCTAAATTGAAGGAAACACTTCACAGCATTCACTTCAGAACTGCTACAAATTTGTCGGTCAATAGGCTGTGCCGCTTGAACTGTCAATACAACTGGCACTGCTAAGAGTATCCTATGCCTTCCACATCACTGGAAACAGGTTATACACAATGCTGGTGACTACTCTGAATGTCAGTAAAACTTTGAAACACACTATCTATTTTGTATGAGCTGTAAATAAATAGTTGCCACTATTAAAGTTCCAACCCTCATATATGCAAAGAAGAGAATGAGTTGTATGTGGCACAAGAAAAGGTGGTGGCTAGGCCCCTTCATCATGTATTGGCTCAGTCCAGAACACTTCACGTCGACTGTTGTGTTTTTCCATTGCTGCCGCAACCTTGCAGTGTTTGTATCATAAGATTCATTCAAGATACAGTTGCAACCATTGCAAGCATGTGAATGTGTTTAACATAGACCTGCTCCCAGTTCCTGTGGTTTGTGACTGAGTGAATGATGTTTGAGTTGCAGCCAATGAATGGTTGCAACTAATTTTGACTGATAAGAGGAAATTCTTCTGATTGGCTCTAAAGCCTTTGATAAGCCTGCTCCAAAGAGAACTAGGTTCCTGCTAGCCTTTTGATGGAACTGTACATCTCAATCCTGTGAAAACTTAATAAGTCATAGTGTAATTTTATTCCACTGATGGATTTTTCTTTAGAAATGTGTTGCATATACACGGTGGAGAAAAAATGTGTCACAGAATTTTAACCCTGGATAGCTGATGCCAGTAGAAACCAAAATTACTAATATTGTGTAGGTGGACAACGCACCATATTTAAAGTATGGAAACTTGGTGCCACTCACTCTGATTGGCTGTGGGATTGCCCTGTTGCCATTCATAGGTTGATGGGCAGCGCTATGGTTGTCGGTTCACACATACAAACACCCCTCGCCCTGTCATTGTGCAACGTGATATGCACACATTTTGAATATGTCTTGCTGTTTGTATCCGCCACATGTCAGAGGCATTCACACATAAGCTTCACTTCGGAGCACACACACATCACCTGCGATTTAGTCATACAGTAAGCATGGCGGCACAGTATCATTTGAAGATGGTTCAAATGGTTCTGAGGACTATGGGACTTAACATCTATGGTCATCAGTACCCTAGAACTTAGAACTACTTAAACCTAACTAACCTAAGGACATCACACACATCCATGCCCGAGGCAGGATTCAAACCTGCGACCGTAGCAGTCACGCGGCTCCGGACTGAGCGCCTAGAACCGCTATCATCTGAAGAACAATGAGATATGGGTTTTGTTTATGGACTAGCCGATGGCAAGGTGCATGAAGCTCAATGGCTGTATGAGGAACGGTAGCCACCAAGATGCCACCCATACCCGAAATGTTTACAAAAATTCACTGGCAACTTGGCGAAACAGGCTTGTTAGTGTGATATCATGGTGATGCTGGAAGACCTTGAACACGACGGGATGCTGCATTTGAAGAGACTGTTCTCTGGCACTTTGAGGAAGCACCTATGACAAGTACTCGAGTGGTTAGAAACAACATGGGGGTCACTCATCGGTAAGTCTGGTAAGTTTTGAGGGATGATGCCCAGCAACCATTTAGTTTCCACCCTGTCCAAGACCTAAATCCTGTGGCAGACTATGAACACAGGCTAGGGTTTTGCTGGTGGTTTCTGTGATGTGTTGCACAAGATCCTGACTTCCCTGCCATTGTGTTGTTTATGGACAAGTGCACCTTCCATTGGGATGGCCGAAACGTTCATTACTGGGCAAGGGGAAATCCTCACAGCACGTACATCCACAGACACCAGGAACAATTTTTGCTCAACATTTGGGCAGGCACTGTGGGTAACCACCTGACTGGGCTGGTCCATCTACCTCCTTGACATGTTGTTGTTGTGGTCTTCAGTCCTGAGACTGGTTTGATGCAGCTCTCCATGCTACTTTATCCTGTGCAAGCTTCTTCATCTCCCAGTACCTACTGCAACCTACATCCTTCTGAATCTGCTTAGTGTATTCATCTCTTGGTCTCCCCCTACGATTTTTACCCTCCACGCTGCCCTCCAATACTAAATTGGTGATCCCTTGATGCCTCAGAACATGTCCTACCAACCAATCCCTTCTTCTGGTCAAGTTGTGGCACAAACTTCTCTTCTCCCCAATCCTATTCAATACTTCCTCATTAGTTATGTGATCTACCCATCTAATCTTCAGCATTCTTCTGTAACACCACATTTCGAAAGCCTCTATTCTCTTCTTGTCCAAACTATTTACCGTCCATGTTTCACTTCCATACATGGCTACACTCCTTACAAATACCTTCAGAAATGAGTTCCTGACACTTAAATCTATACTCGATGTTAAAAAATTTCTCTCTTCTTCAGAAACGCTTTCCTTGCCCTTGCCATTGCCTGTCTACATTTTATATCCTCTCTACTTCAACCATCATCACTTATTTTGCTCCCCAAATAGCAAAACTCCTTTACTACTTTAAGTGTCTCATTTCCTAATCTAATACCCTCAACATCACCCGACTTAATTCAACTACATTCCATTATCCTCATTTTGCTTTTGTTGATGTTCATCTTATATCCTCCCTTCAATACACCATCCATTCCATTCAACTGCTCTTCCAAGTCCTTTGCTGTCTCTGACAGAATTACAATGTCCTCGGTGAACCTCTAAGTTTTTATTTCTTCTCCATGGATTTTAATACCTACTGCGAATTTTTCTTTTGTTTCCTTTACTGCTTGCTCAATGTACAGATTGAATAACATCGGGGAGAGGCTACAACCCTGTCTTACTCCCTTCCCAACCGCTGCTTCCCTTTCATGTACCTCGACTCTTATAACTGCCATCTGGTTTCTGTACAAATTGTAAGTAGCCTTCTGCTCCATGTATTTCACCCCTGCCACCTTTAGAATTTGAAAGAGAGTATTCCAGTCAACATTGTCAAAAGCTTTCTCTAAGTCTACAAATGCTAGAAACGTAGGTTTGTCTTTCCTTAACCTTTCTTCTAAGATAAGTCATAAGGTCAGTATTGCCACAAGTGTTCCAGTATTTCTATGGAATCCAAACTGATCTTCCCCGACGTTGGCTTCTACTAGTTTTTCCATTCGTCTGTAATGAATTCGTGTTAGTATTTTGCAGCTGTGGGTTATTAGACTGATTGTTCGGTAATTTTCACATCTGTCAACACCTGCTTTCTTTGGGATTGGAATTATTATATTCTTCTTGAAGTCTGAGGGTATTTCGCCTGTTTCATACATCTTGCTCACTAGATGGTAGAGTTTTGTCAGGACTGGCTCTCCCAAGGCCGTCAGTAGTTCCAATGGAATGTTGTCTACTCCGGGGGCCTTGTTTCAACTCAGGTCTTTCAGTGCTCTGTCAAAATCTTCATGCAGTATCGTATCTCCCATTTCATCTTCATCTGCATCCTCTTCCATTTCCATAATATTGTCCTCAAGTACATCACCCTTGTATAGACCCTCTATATACTCCTTCCACCTTTCTGCTTTCCCTTCTTTGCTTAGAACTGGGTTTCCATCTGAGCTCTTGATGTTCATACAAATGGTTCTCTTATCTCCAAAGGTCTCTTTAATTTTCGTGTAGGCAGTATCTATCTTACCCCTAGTGAGATAAGCCTCTACATCCTTACATTTGTCCTCTAGCCATCCCTGCTTAGCCATTTTGCACTTCCTGTCGATCTCATTTTTGAGACATTTGTATTCCTTTTTGCCTGCTTCATTTACTGCATTTTTATATTTTCTCCTTTCATCAATCAAATTCAATATTTCTTCTGTTACCCAAGGATTTCTACTAGCACTCGTCTTTTTACCTACTTGATCCTCTGCTGCCTTCACTACTTCATCCCTCAAAGCTACCCATTCTTCTTCTACTGTATTTCTTTCCCCCATTCCTGTCAATTGTTCCCTTATGCTCTCCCTGAAACTCTGTACAACCTCTGGTTTAGTCAGTTTATCCAGGTCCCATCTCCTTAAATTCCCACCTTTTTGCAGTTTCTTCAGTTTTAATCTACAGGTCATAACCAATAGATTGTGGTCAGAGTCCACATCTGCCCCTGGAAATGTCTTACAATTTAAAACCTGGTTCCTAAATCTCTGTCTTACCATTATATAATCTATCTGATACCCTTTAGTATCTCCAGGCTTCTTCCATGTATACAACCTTCTATCATGATTCTTAAACCAAGTGTTAGCTATGATTAAGTTGTGCTCTGTACAAAATTCTACGAGGCGGCTTCCTCTTTCATTTCTTAGCCCCAATCCATATTCACCTACTACGTTTCCTTCTCTCCCTTTTCCTACACTCAAATTCCAGTCACCCATGACTATTAAATTTTCATCTCCCTTCACTGTCTGAATAATTTCTTTTATTTCATCATACATTTCTTCAATTTCTTCGTCATCTGCAGAGCTAGTTGGCATATAAACTTGTACTACTGTAGTAGGTGTGGGCTTTGTATCTATCTTGGCCATAATAATGCGTTCACTTTGCTGTTTGTAGTAGCTTACCCGCATTCCTATTTTCCTATTCATTATTAAACCTACTCCTGCATTACCCCTATTTGACTTTGTGTTTATAACCCTGTATTCACCTGACCAAAAGTCTTGTTCCTCCTGCCACCGAACTTCACTAATTCCCACTATATCTAACTTTAACCTATCCATTTCCCTTTTTAAATTTTCTAACCTACCTGGCCGATTAAGGGATCTGACATTCCACGCTCCGATCCGTAGAAAGCCAGTTTTCTTTCTCCTGATAACGACATCTTCTTGAGTAGTCCCTGCCCGGAGATCCGAATGGGGGACTATTTTACCTCCGGAATATTTTACCCAAGACGACGCCATCATCATTTAATCATACAGTAAAGCTGCATGCCCTCGGGAAAAATTACGGCCGTAGTTTCCCCTTGCTTTCAGCCGTTCGCAGTACCAGCACGGCAAGGCCGTTTTGGTTATTGTTACAAGGCCAGATCAGTCAATCGTGCAGACTGTTGCCCTTGCAACTACTGAAAAGGCTGCTGCCCCTCTTCAGGAACCACATGTTTGTCTGGCCTCTCAACAGATACCCCTCCATTGTGGTTGTACCTACGGTACTGCTATCTGTATCGCTGAGGCACGCAAGCCTCCCCACCAATGGCAAGGTCCATGGTTCATGGGGGGCTCCTTGACTTACTGGGCCAAAATACCTTCACTTTTTGCGAGAAGCTCTACCTGGCCTGCTGGAAGATTTTCCCCTGCATGTAGTTGCAGCATGATGGGGTGCCTGCACATAGTCATGCTGTGCGCAGATATTAAAATGAACTCTTCGACAGCTGGGTAACTGACAGAGGTGCTCGCAGGACATGGCCCTCATGCTCACCGACCTCACACAACCGGACTTTTTCCTGTGGGGATTCTTCAAGGTTCTAGTTCACCCACCTGGATGTGAAACACTTAGAAACAAAGAGGAATTAATGGATTGCATTCAACATGCCATCGCATCAGGGCAATGTCAGGAATCTTTGACAGAGTTCAGCAAAACACCGTTTGATGTTACCAAGCTTGTGTCGTGCCAGAGGGTCACCAATTCGAGCACCTGCTTTAAGTAAACAATGTCCTACAAAAAAGGCCCTTTTCATGGCCGACACAATTTGGAAAAAGACTTTCTGTATGCAAACTAACAGCTGTTGACCGGTTTGTTCCCAGTACATCTTATCATGAAACTACAATGGATGTGTTGGGACCCAGGTGGATTTGCCCCCAGGCCTCCAGAGTGCGTTACCACCAAGCATGTGGGCTGCCTTGGATACATCGTGTTCTTCGGCAAGCAAAGCATTCTCGGTCATGCTTTGTCCAGAGCATCCAGCAACCGGGCAATCTCACGGCATCAGTAATTTTGGTTCCTTATGGCATCTGCTATTCAGGGTTAAAATTTTGTGAGACAATTTTTCTCCACCCTGTATAAAACCTGGGGTATCAAAAGCAAAAGGATCACACTATCCCTCTCTTAAAGTCACTTTCAAAATGCATAAATTTTGTGTATTCCATGCATGGACCTGATTGCAAAAGCCAATAATTGGGGGTCAAATACTATACTTATTGCTATAAATGACATGCACACATTAAGTTAAATTGGCTCTCTTTAGAGTGGAGATGGTATAGGTAGAAATAAGCAAGCTATGCTGTCATACATATATTGGTGAAATTCATCTGCATACCAGATTCATAAACAGTGGGCACATTGCAGCCACACCCAAACAACTAAACCAACAATAATTTTTGTTCAAATTAGATAAATCTAGCATTTGTGATGTTTGGAAATTTATTACATTTTAGTCTGTTAACATTGGTACTAATTATTTGCATTGTATTATCAATTTGTGTTACTAAAATCAATGAGACATGCTTATCAAATATTTTCATCATACACATATAATTAGAATATATAAAAGAAAACAGGATGTTGATGAGGAAACTGGTGTCAGAAATAATTAAGACCAGCTTCAGTTAACATTTTGTATCACTGCTTCTCCAAGAAGTTCTGACCACAAGTGGGAAGCAGAAATCTTTGACTCAATTTCGTTCAACATAATTGATGTTTTTGGAGTTTTTGAAAATCCTGCAACTGTCATTCATTCTTTAAATAATGAAACACTGCAGCAAGTACATATTTTTTCATGCTTAGCATGAAGTATTTTGAGACCTTCTCATTGTCATAATCACATATAAGATTAGTATTTTTGTGTTGTACTGTCTGTCTTGCAAAGCGGCCATCTTCTGGAGGTTATGGGATGCTGTGTCTCCGGCACTGTGCAGAAAACCACACACACAAACCAACACTCATATTATTTGTGAAATTTCACTGTGTGTGTGTGTGTGTGTGTGTGTGTGTGTGTGTTTGTGTGTGTGTGTGTGTGTGTGTACATAATATAGGAGACACAGTATGGTACCTTAACCTAAAAAAGACGACACAGTACAATGCAAGAGAGGCACAACTCACATAGAATCAGCACACAAAATAGTTGCAAAAATATTTGCTCTTGATAATGAGAATAAATTCTCAAAATCCGTAGTGCTGAGCATGAAAAAAAAATACATACTGGGTGCACTGTTTCATTATTCAGATCATATACATTTGAGCAACATGAAGAGAGCTGCGGAGTCAACTGGAAATACAGGTGGTCAGACAGAAAAACATGCGAAATATGTGTTTGAGTAAACCCAAAGAGTACTGATGGTCAAAACTATGACAAAACTGCACTGTACAGCAGAGGCAGTTTGAAAAGATTTCACTTTCACTCAAATAAAGCTATAATTGTGCAGTGAAGTCAAATGTTGCAAATTGTGTTAGCAATGCCAATCATGGACTACACCAGCATTTTCTCTCTCACATCTCCCTCCTACACAATGGCCTAAAATATTCCCTCAACTCCGCCACCACCTGGAGTACAAACTGTTTGTGTATTGTGCCGCTTATAACTTGTTCAGTCTCATCAAATGTCAATAGGAAGAAAATGGGATGAAGTCAAATGAGGCATTGAGTAAAAATGTAGAATCGAGGTAAATGAAATGATCGTATGGTATTGTTGGCCGGGAGGCCCCATGTGGGGGGAGTTCGGCTGCCGTATTGCAAGTTCTTTTCTAGTTGATGCCACTTCGGTGACTTACGAGTCAATGATGATGAAATTACGATGAAGGACACACAACACCCAGCCATCTCAAGGCAGAGAAAATCCCTGACCCCGCCGGGAATTGAACCCGGGATCCTGTGTGCAGGAAGCGAGAATGCTACAGCAAGACCACAAACTGCGGACATTGAGGTAAACCTTACTAGGAAGAAATGTAAAATTAGGAAATTTTTTAGAATTTATCTTATATGTTTTTCACAGGGGTTAGGAGTTTATGGTCTAGAATCATGAAAAACATAAAATCAGAGAACTTGAAATCAAAGTTCCACTGTAGTTTTAAAACATATCTTATTAGCAACTCTATTTACAAACTACATGAATATCTAGATTCAGGGATTGAAACTTTCTGGTTAGGTACTTGGAAAGTAGCAGTCCATGTTAATTTATCAGAAATGTTAGGTGAAAATCTACGACTATAAAAACATTAGGTTTTTTTTAATGAAATAATGTTTCTGCTACCAGTCATGAGTAGCAGCATTATAAAGTTTTATAACATGTAATAATATTCTACAAATAGGATTCAGTACCTACAGATACTTTCTCTGAAAAATACCACTACATTCAAGTCAATATTGAGCTACTAAAAGGAGATAAACAGCAGCTATACAATAACGATAAGGAGAGAGCAGCTATTTTCAAATTAGCAGCTTTTTTTACAAGTTTACTTGATTAAATTTATATTGTATAAGTGTGATTAACTTTACACAGAGTTATTATAGTTTATTGTTAATAAAGTATACATGCAGACTGAAGCAACAAATGAAAATTTTTACAAAGGTGAGGATTCAAACCCAGGTCACCTGCTCACTAGGCAGATGCACTAATCACTGTGCCACCCCAGCACAGTGGCTCTCAAATGTAATCTCACTAAAAAGGTGCCCACCCTCCCCCCTCTAAGATCTAGTTGTAAGATGGCCCAGTGGACAGCCCATCACAAACTGAACACAGATCAAGCATGAAAATGGGAAGAAGATGTACTGAATCATGAAAAAAAAGCAAAATAGAAACAGTGAATGTGTGGGGGGCGGAGATGTTACGTATGGTAATATCAAACCCACCATTAAGTATTTGCTCATTTATAATGAATTAACTTTATTTTGATCATGTTGGTACAAACACATCCACTCGAATACAGAGTTTGGAAAACACTGAGATCAACAGTTTTCAAAGAAGTTTGTTCTCAAAGATGAGGCGGTCGACTCTTGCAGTCGATAACCACCACAGAGCACCCGCCGGCAGTGCGGAGCACGGTAAGGATGATGAGAGGCGTGTGTGCACCCGGCCGACTGATGGTGCAGGTGTGCATGACCGATCGTGTCGTGGCAGGTGCTAGTGCGAGGTGCGATTGGACCGTTTCTCGATGTCTTGGTAGGCACAACCAGTGGAGGGAAGGAGGCATGAAAGGTGTCCACGTGTCAGTTGGGAGAACATCGTCGTGCTGAGGCCGTGCAGCGCAGCGGGGTTTTGATCTGATCAAAGGTGCAGAGTGCGTCAAAGATGCAGTGCGATGTATTGCCAAAGTATTTGCTGGTGGGCACTGCAGTAAGTGCAATGTGTCCGGCAACAGTTTGTTATTGGCCATATGACATAAAGGAGCAAGCATGCTGTGGGTTAACAGGTTGCGTAAGAGATGCCGGATGAGTAACACTTGCGGTAATGACGGAGTTATAGAGGCGCTTGATGTTGCAGCAGGGGAAAAAACAGCAAGCTGCACATGACTGACCTTGGCGGCGGATGACTTCGGTGTAGACGGAAGCGTCACCTCAGAGTCCATGGATGGTGAGTGTGTTACAGCAGTAGATGGCAGGATGTTCCAAGCGGAGTTGACAGTGTCAGTGTTTTGGTGTGCGAAACAGCCGTGATCGAAGGTTGGGTGGCGTGGCCGTGAGCCCTGTGCATGAGGCATGCCGACTGCGACAGGTGGTGGAAGGCGGACGTGGTCAGTGAAACCATGGTTGGAACAGGAAGGCGATGAGACGTAATGTGAACGTGAAGAAGTCGAATTGGCACATGAACTACTAGTCCGTGGCGGAGAGGCGACACAGTTTGATGGAACTGGAGCTGCGTGTGTGCTGTCACTGTTGGCGCTGTGGTCGAGTCGTAAGGCTGCAAGCTGCTCACATGAAACTGCTGCAAGGTTGTGTGTCGGAGCAGAAAGATGCTCACTCATCGAAGCAGAAATGGCAGATGTGTTGGTCGTACATGCAGAGGTAGTGAAGAGGGTGGCAAAGCAAGCGGCACTGGAATGCGGCTGGTTATGCCGTGGTACAGAAACGAAGTGTCTGGAACTATCAAGGAAAGGTGGCAGTGGCGTAAATAAGCTGCTTGTCTCACATCAGTAACATAGAATTTCCACTTGAGGCGGCGTGATGATGACAGTTGTGACATCTTGGACATAGATCCATGTAGCGTGATCGTCAGGGTATTAGTTGTAGCTGGTAGTAATGGCAAATGATCGTCAGCAGTTGGAGGCAGAACAATGACAGGAGCATCTTGTTGCATGTCGTGCTCGGTCGGTGTCGGCTGCAGCATGTGTAACTGATCTTGTACCAGCAAGTTGTATGTTGCAATTTGCTCACGTAGCTGTCACAGTTGTTCAGGTGAAAATGTATATCATGAAGCAGTCTGCTGTGTATCACTGAGTAAGATGGGATCAAAATCAGAATCTGTCTCTATCAAAGGGTAACCTGGCGTACAAGACAAGGTCAGCGGCACAGTATTGATGTAACAGTGCGAGTAGAAGAGATCGTGTGTGCGATCGTGAATGTGAAACTCAGTACTCGGCGGCGGCGGAGTGAGAACACGTTCACTGCTGTATAGAGCATTGATACGGCTGAAATCGTCTTCTGGGGTGGGTGAACAAGTTGCGGGCGCGATTGAGTAGTGAACGGCTGGCGGGTAAGCATGCATAGTGTTGGCGAGTTGTTGACAAGATGCGGGTGTGGTAGCCGTGGTGGGATCGTATGTCACGCAGCTGTCTGTATTGACTGGGTCGAGGTCAGTGAGACAGTAGGCGGCGGCCGTGACGTCGCTGTCGGTAGTGGTCGAGCAGAGTCAGTGCGGCTCGGGTGTTGCATAGAGGGAGGCGTGGCACGTCCAGTGTTGCACTGAGAAACAGCCGGCATTGTCGTCGGTGTAATTGGTGCATTGTCATTGATCGATAGGATGTCGTTGATGAAATTGTTCCTGTGATGTTGGTGACAGGTACTGAATTAAAGCAGCTTTCACTCTGGTGTACTTGTCACTCAAATTGTCACAGATAATGTCCGTAATTATATAATGATAGTCCTTTAGGTGCCTGAAGAGTACGAGGTATTTTTCACTTTTGTCAGTGATGCCATAAGAGGAAAATATATACTCCGCTGCCATGAACCACATTGGAAGTTGGTCTGAGAGAAATGTTGGTAGTTGAATGCTGCAAATGAGGGACAAGCGCAGAGAAGCGGCAGAAAAGTTGGCGCGAACATTCGAACTCTGGAAGACGGGCTGTGCGGAAGCCGGGTTGAACAAATTTGCACACGGCGCAGAAGACGCGGTAGCTGTGATGGGCATTTGTGAATTCGACCAGGCATGCAATTTAGCCATAGTTCGGAGTTTGTGCGAACTGGGATTTGCAACAAAGTCCACATTTGTTGCATTCCATTGTTTGGCATGATTGTCCGGTGTGGAAGCACTGCACTGGCGGCGTCACTGTAATAATTCTCACACAAAAGCAAGTCAAAATTGTCCAAATTAATTGGCGAAGGAGCTGCACTGTCCGGAAGTGAAATTACTGACCCATTGAGTGGGTTTCGATGGATGACGTGTGCATCTCGGTCGCATTGTCGATGTGTGAGAAGGTGACAAAAGTTACCAAAAAGCACTATTCACACAAGAGCCGGGAATTTACACACTAATTACTCTTCCTGTACACTGCATCCAGATGTGGCACAATGTGAAGTCAATGGACGTAGAAATCCGACAAAGGGTTGCTGCATTGTTTGTACATGGCAATGTTCTAGTACACATTTCTGGCATCGTAAGCAGCGTTTGTGAGTGTTGGGGTCACCAGTGTAGTGGTCGGAGATGTTACATATGGTAATATCGTACCAACCATTAAGTATTCACTCGTTTATAATGAATTAACTTTATTTTGATCATGTCAGTACAAACACATCCGCTCAAAAACAGAGTTCGGAACACACTGAGATCAACAGTTTTCAAAGAAGTTCATTCTCAAAGATGAGGCGGTCGACTCTTGCAGTCGATAACTGCCACAAATGTTCAATGGACAAGAAGTGCAATGTAGAGCAGCCATTCCTGTTTCCATGCTTGATCTGTGTTCAGTTTTTAATGAGCTATCCACTGGGCCATCTAAATCTGAGGGGGTGCAATGGGGAGTTTCCCTTGTAAGTCTCACTTTTTCCAGCCTTCCATTGTTTATTTGGGTCATGAAATTTCCTGACAGGGTGTCACTCAATGTGTGACAAAGCACGCTGGGATAATTTTAACTCCCCTATTGTTTTGCCATCTGCCTTGTTAAACTCTTTTTTTAATTTTAACTATTTAACATTAGCATTCGTGAATATAATCTGCATTTTCATAAAAGAGAAAGATTGGCCCTCAGTTTAAATAATATAAGACCAGATCTAATTTTGTGCTTAGTTTTATGTCTGTAATTGATTTTCCAATTTATTCTGATTATTACTAGTTAGTATCACTCAATATAGGGTGAAATCAGTAATTGTTTTGTAACTTAAATTCTGTTGTTGACATATAAACAAATATAAATTCTGTAATAATTATAAACATTTGGAAGACGAAATACTAGTAATCTTAAAGTCTCTATTTCACTCTCTTCAAAAACATGTTAGCAAAGCCAGTCCTTAATTCCAAAGTAATTAACAGTTTTGTCAAAAGTATTGTTTGCATAACTATATTTGTTAATTTCATGATTTAAACAGATAATTCGGTTTAACTCTTGTAGTAGAAGAAACTGTTAAAAAGAACGAATTTTTTGATGTATTCATTTAATTTAATGAGTTAAGTTTTAATTATGATTTATGTAAATTTAACTTTAAACAATGTGTAGTTTCAGTACCTATTATTATGATGATATATAAGGGCCCGATTTTTGGTCACGAGACAGTCAGTCCACGGCTGAGTTTCAGACAAGAAACCTGTGCTGGTTAGAATAACAACAACGCTTGAAATTAACTGTGGAATAAGTGTTAAACAATTAGGCCGTGTGTCAAATCAGTGACAGTGTCTGCTCCATAAGTACCTTTCTTTTCTTCAAGAACTGTGAACTTTTTGATTAGGTTTTACTGCTCGTAGACGTTCAACAGGAAACTATTGTAGCAGATCACCTGAAAACTATTAATGACGCTTATGTAAAGTTAAACAATAGTGTGCTGGCAATATAAATGTATATATGGGGCGCTGTGAAAAGTGAAAGTAGAAGACAGTGAAATGCAACTGTGCATCTGTCGGCTACATCATTTACAGTAGTCAGTGATCAAATTACAAACCCCATTTTTCAGCCAGTGTAGCACCACAGTATGTTGACACTGAGGATAACCAACAAATGAAGAAACAAAGGCAGGAGGAACCGATACACATGGAACAACATGTGGCCAACATACAGCTTTTTCCAGTCTAGCTAACCTATGAGAACTTCAAGCATTCCTCAGCAAAGTGGCATAATATCACAAGTTTATTCCCAGAGTGGCTACTATCGCCCAGCTCTTGCACCTGTTGCTTCAGAAAAATGCTCCTTTGTTTGGTCTGTTGCCTGATACTGTAATTTTGTAAAGCTTAAAACAAGTCTCCACTCTGCACCATGTCTTGCAATATTTCAACCCAGCAAGCATCTGGTCTTGGCCACAGATGCAACTTGGGAACTGGATATGGGGGAGTCAGCCACACATCATAGTATGGAGTGGGTGTGATACTGGCCCATTGCCATTCTGATGGCTCTGAATAGCCTACTGCATGTGCATCAAAAACACTCAACTCAACTCTGAAACTTTATTCTCAGGTGGAAAAATTAGGTCTTGCTATTGTCTATGCTTTGAAAATTTTCATGTGTTCTTGTACAGCACAAAATTTTATTTATTTACCCACCATAAGATGGTGATTTTCCTGTTTAAACTGTTGGTGTCTTTACCAGATAAATCAACTCATTTTCTTCAGCATTAGGCTCCGTTCTTGTCCCAGTACAATTATGAGATCTATTTTTGTCCCTCATTGCAACACACAGATGCAGATGGTCTGTCCCAGCTCCCATGGCCTCTGACCTCTCATTTGTCCAGGAGGAACTGCTTTGTTTTCAGCTGGATATGGAGGTGAGGGACATGGTGGCTGACTCCCCCATATCCACTTCCCATGTTGCCTCTGCTGTGATGGCAGATCCAGTGCTCTGGCAACATGATACAACATGGATGGCCTGAGTGTCTGCCAGGCCAGACACTGGACCCACTTTATAATTTTTATGCATTGGACCACCACCTCTCCCTTTTGGATGACATAATTCTCCTGTCAACACTAGTCCATGCCCTGCATTGTGGTTTCTGATGCTCTGTATTGGGAGGTTCTCTGCTTATTACATCAGGGTCACTGGGGATCCCTCATACAAAACTGCTCGTGTGCTGCTATGTGTTGGGCTTGAGCTTTGATTGGGAGGTGGAACACCTTCTTGTGGCCTGCCACATGTGTTCAGATCAGCACAGCAGGCAATACCATGCACTGTATTTTCAATATGGCTGGCCCCTACAAAGCCCTGGGAAAAGGTCCACATTGATTTAACTGATCATGTTTTGGACACTTTATGATTATTGGCAATTCATACTTTTTCTTGTTTTCTTTATGTCATTTTTTATCCATCTGCAGCAGCTGGCATGACTGTTGCCTTGCAACCTGGGTGTGGACAACAGTCCTCAATTAGTGACACAGTCTTTCAAGGGCTTTTGTACATATAATGGGATTTGTCATGTCATGGTGCCTCTGTTCCATCTGCTGTCAGACAGCTAGGTGGAATGCAATGTCCAAACGTTTAAGATGCAGATTTGCAAGTACATAGATGATTTCCCAGCCAAGGAGGCCTTCACAATTTTTAAGCCTTTACAGAATGATGCCAATTAGGGCCAACAGTCGTGCTGAGCTTCTGCATGGCTCTCAGCCACGAGCACTGCTCATCTTCTTGCTGATGGGCAGGCATCTGCTAGTCCTCGGGCCAAGGGTTCAACACTTCATCCTTGTCAGCCTTGGTGGCTTTGGCAGTCATATAGGCTGGCTCAAGCCTGCTTATCCTGGCAGTTAGGGCTTTATCAGGACTGACAGTGAGTTTGCTTCCTGCAGCAGGTGCTGGTGCCTCTCACTGTGCTGAGTAGGTGCTGCTGTCAATGGGGACAGAAGCCTGGTCTGTCACCAGAACCTCTCCTTTCCAATCTGACATCATGATGATTTGTGCCCCCATCACTGGCCCTGTTCACCAGTCACCTTGGGGTGCACAGGCAGTGCAGATGTTCTCATCCCACTCACTTTTGCCCATATGGGCCAGTGTAGGCAGATCGGGAACTTCTCCCACCTTTGACTGCCATTGCTGGCACTGCCACAGATGCCATGGATGTCTCTTCACTCACAGCATTGTGGGCTGTGATGCCTTGTTTTTCCCTCCTCCAAGAAGGAGGAGTGTAATAACCAAGTGGTCACTACAACTGCCGTCCACAGCAGACCTTAGGCCACAGCAGCAAATATAGTGCACACCAACATTCACTTGACTTGCCCACAACTACCTGAGGTGGGCACCAGAGTCCCCCAGTCAACTGCCATCACCTGGTTTTCAGTGCATCCACAACACTACTCCAGTGACACCTGATGGGGAAGTGTCTTTATAAGGACATGCAAGAGCCTCCAGGCCCTCAGTTGTTAATGTTTATGAGACATGTAACTGCCTACACCGTATTTTTGTTGTTGTCACTCCACTGTACGCATGTTATTGTCACTCTGTGAGCCAATAAATTGTGTTTCTTTTCTGGATGTGTGCTTCCTTGTGTTCCTAGTTAGAACAGTTTGATTAAGTTATGTTAGCACACATTCAAGTAATGTCAGTACATATTCAAGTAAATCAATACATAGCTCACTTGTAATGTGGGCAAATTCTGATGCAATAACACAAGACCTGGATACACAATTTTGATCACAACTTTCTATATTAAATTTGTAATTTAATTTCTTTTCTTAGTTTATTTTAACACCACACTATATGTTCTAAGCAGTTCACTACACTTCCCCAAAAAGGTCTGAAGATCACCTTCATATGGTTTAAGCTTCCACAGGTATCCCATGATTTTGCAATCTAATAAGAAAAAGACATGATATTGGTATAAAATTTTTGCACAATATCTGTGATATTGATCTAGCTTGTACGTGAATACACTTGCTACTTTGCACTGAAATAGAAATAATATGAGTTTTCTTCCTGTTGCTTCAAACCTTTGCTACATACAATTTAAAATGAATTATGGTTTCTTTGTTTGATTAGTAGTCATTATTCCTAATAATTATTCTCATATGATCCCTTCTTGTACTTATGTATAGTGAGAGCTTCTCCATGTTTAACACAACAAAATAACCATTCACAGTCAACATGCTCCATTTTTAAGAAAATTAGCCAAGTTTTGCTTTTATGTGCAACATACTTATGTATAGTGAGAGCTTCTCCGTTCTTAAAACAAAAAATAAACATTCACAGCCAACATGGCCCATTTGTAACAAAATTAGTCATGTTTTGCTTTTATGTGCAACATACACTCTTTTTTTCTTTGTCATTTTAGAATTTGGGTGCACATAATGCAGGAAACAAGCTGTTTCTTAGATATGGACTGCTGTGAGCAGGAGCAGACCATAAAGAGCTACCTTCAGCATCACCTTCCTTACTCTGTACCTACACTGTTTTTCGAACCAGGTTTCTATGAAAGCAAAGACAATGAAAGCTCATATATTTCAAATAACTGAAATTATATTATAAAGTTTATCTTATACATGTCATTAATAATGAAAAGGGTCAGTTACAACATCCTGTTATATTAAATGCATAATCATAATGTTATGCTTTTACAAGCAAATGTGACAAGATCTGTAGTGCATGATAGTAATGCTTTGTCACTCTAATGAGCTGAACATTTCATTGATTAGGTGGGATACTGACTCAGTTTTTGAAATGGACTGAAGAGAGGATGTGGAACATGCAAGTTCATGGTCATGAGTGTGCAGCTATAGTGTCTGCAGTGGTGCAATGCCAACTTTGTTGTAAGATATTCGGTGTTCACTGTGTATTATCAAAGAGATTACTGCATGGTACGGACCATACAAATGATGCAATGCAGTTGTTAAGACACTGACTTTACATTGGAAAGATGGAGTTTGCTCTGCCTGGCCATTCTAATTTAGGTTTTCCTTTATCATTTCATGCAAATGCTGCAACTGTTCTTTCAGCAAGGCCATGGCTGACCACCTGTCCTATAATCATAAGCAAACTTATGTATTCTCTGTATTGTGCAATCTAAAAAAAAAAAAAAAAAGCAGCAGCACCATGAAGGAATTATCTGAATTGGATGGAAATCGGTAGATGTGATGTACATGTACAGACAAACAACTGATTATGATTTCAGAAAAATTAGATTATTTATTCAGGATAAAGAACTTCACAAATGGAGCAAGATAATAATGTGCTGGTCCACCTCTGGCTCTTATACAAGCAATTATTTGGCTTGGTATTGATTGAGAGAGTTGTTGGATGTCCTACTGAGGGACATCATACCAAATTTTGTCTGATCGATGTGTTAGATAATGAAAATCCTAGTTGGTTGGAAGGCCTTGCCCAGAATGTTCAAAGGCTCTCAATTGAGGAAAGGACTGGCAACCTTGCTGGCTAAGGTAAGGTTTGGCAAGCACAATGACAAGCAGCAGAAACTTTCACCATGTGTGGGCAGGCATTATCTTGCTGAAATGTATGGCCAAGATGACTTGCCATGAAGGGCAACAAAACAGGGCATAGAATATTGTCAGTGTATTGCTGTGCTGCAACGGTGCTGAGGATGACAACCAAAGGGGTCCTGCTATGAAATGATATGATACCTCAGACCATCACCACTGGTTGTCAGGCTTTACAGTGGGTGACAGTCAGGTTGGTATCCCACTGCTTTGCAGGGCATCTTCAGATACATCTTTGCTGGTCATCACAGCTCATTTCAAAGTGACACTCATCATTGAACAGAATTCTACTCCACTCAGTGAGATTTCAGGCCAAAGATGTGTTTGGAGATTCCCCGGACAGTGATGGGATTTTTCTGAAATTGTAATCATTTGTAATTGTAATTGTAATTGGAATCATTTGTTTGTCTGTACACTTACCTCACATCTACTGATTTCCATCCCATCCAAATAATTCCTTTGTTTCTTTGTCTTAGAGTGTATATTGGAGTTATTTACCTTCATTGAATTATGATGAAAAATCTTAAATCATTATGAAATGATCCCTGGGTGACAGAATAAAAAAAAGATAGGATATAGGACCTATTCTACATTTTACATTCTACATTCCAGAGCAGGCTGACCGTTCCATCGTCATTCTTCCGGCGGACAAGGGTTCCACGACAGTGGTACTTGATCGTCGGGGGTATGTGGCTGAGGGACTGCGTCAGCTTTCAGACAACACCACATACAAAGTTTGCCAAGGTAATCCCATTCCTGATGTCCAGGCGGAGCTTTAAGGAATCCTCAGAACCTTAGGCCCCCTATGACTGGAAGTGAGTGAAGTGGTAAATCGTACTATACCCTGTGACCTGCAAGAAGAATTTGACAGAGCACTGAAATACTTAAGTCAAAGCAAGAGTAGACAAAAATCCATCAGAATTACTGAGAGTCTTGGCAGAACCTTCCAACAGCAAAACTCTTCCTTCAGATCTGCTATACGCATGTGACAGGTGAAGTACCCTCAAACTTCAAGGACAATGTAATAATTCCAATTTCTATGAGAACAGTTGCTGACAGGTGTGAAAATTACCAAACTGTCAGTTTAATAAGTAATGGTTACAAAATACTAACACAAATTCTTTACAGAAGAATGGAAAAACTGGTAGAAGCTGACTTTGGGAAAGATCAGTTTGGATATCAGAGAAATGTAGGGAGACATGAGGCAATACCAACACTATGACTTATCTTAGAAGATAGGTCAAGGAAAGACAAACCCACTTTTATAGCATTTACATACTTAGAGAAAGCCTTTGACAATGTTGACTGCAATACTCTCTTTGAAATTATGAATGTAGGAGGAGGTAAAATAGAGGGAGTGAAAGACTGTTTACAATTTGTAAGGCAACTAGACAGAAGTCATAAGAGTTGAGGGGTACGAAAGGAAAGCAGTGGTCGAGAAGGGAGTGAGACATGGTTGTAGCGTATCCCCCATGTTATTCAATCTGCTCACTGAGCAAGCAGTAACGGAACCCAAATAAAAATTTGGAGTAGGAATTAAAGTCCAAAGAGAAGACATAAAAACTTTGAGGTTTGCCGATGACATTGTAATTCTGTCAGAGACAGCAAAGGACTTTGAAGAGCAGTTACACAGAATGGACAGTCTCTTGAAAGAAGGATATAAGATGAACATCAACAAAAGCAAGACAAGAATAATGGAGTGCAGACGAATTAAATCAGATGATGGTGAGGAAATGAGATTAGAAAATAAGACACTTAAAGTAGTAGCTGAGTTTTGCTATTTGGGCTACAAAATAACTGATGACGGCTGAAGTAGAGAGGATATAAAATGTAGACTGGCAATGGCAAGAAAAGTGTTTCCAAAGAAGAGAAATTTGATATCATCAACTATAGACTTAAGTGTTTGGAAGTCTTTTCTGGAGGTATTTGTCTGGAGTGTAGCTATGTATGGAAGTAAAACATGGACGATAAACGAATTAGATAAAAAGAGAATCGAAGCTTTTGAAATGTGGTGCAGCAGAAGAATGCTGAAGATTAGATGGGTACTGTAACACCCCAAATATGGAACCCCTAATGAAAGCCCTTTGGTAGCAAAAGAAATAGCAAAATTAGTTATCCTGACATTGACAGGAGCTACTGACAACAAAATTAACACTATTGCAAGTTTGACTAACAGGAATACTATGTAGATAATAATGTTTATTATAAAGAAAGGACTAAATGAAAGACTATCAGATGACATGAAGCCTGAAACTTTAAATAAATAATTCAAAATATATTATTTACAAAGGTTAAAGCCCAGACCATAAATAGATCAGAGATAACATTTATCCAAGAAGAGAGTTGTAGCCACATCAAGCTGTAATTTCGCTGCGACTACAATGTGACACTGCAATGGAGATGTTAATTCAGTCTCTCTTGTAGACATCACAGTAGTAGTAAGCCTATTGAATGCTACTAGATTGTTTCAAACCGATCTGAAGTTTTAAAAGCTTTCCATTATCGACTTGACATACTAGTCAGAATTTTGAACTGAAGTAAAATAACATTTACAGTTTAGCCAGACAGTGGAGCAGTTATTATATGTGAAAGAAAAGTAAATTGTGTGATACCTGATTAACGCTGGGACTTAGCCTTCATGACCTGTGATTGTCACAAACATCAAAGGACACAGCAATATACCAAACTCTATTGTTAGCCTTGAGTAGGAAACAGCTACATGTGATCACGAAGAACTAACAGTTACGCCGTGTTGTTGGAAGCTGTAGTCAATGTCACTGATGCAAATAGATTCAAGACCCTCAATGACAGATTGGTGTGTTTTCAGAGCAGGTTTAAATAATTAGAAAGTTCAATAAACTCCAATATGACCTTAATGCTTCGTGTCGGCTACGTCATTTAAAGGAAATTTATTGTGTAATTGTGAAATTTACTATTTCTTGAGAGAACACAGAAGTTAAAGGTGATTTAATGATTTTATTAACAGTGAACAGCAAGTTTACACCAAAATCCGATGCTTTCTGTACGTTGTCTGAAGAGTATTTTATATCTGGAATTACATTGTAATAGTTGTTGAATTAACACTTTAGTCACACCTTGACAATGCTATATTAATTAATAAATCAGCATCCTCGCAAAACTATGATGTGGCATCAGCTTGAGTGATGGACTTTATAATTCAAGATATACTATTATCTGCATTTGAACACTCATTCGTAAACTGGGCATAAGAACTACAGTTATCAAGTTTGCGTAAACTTATCAGCCTGTTGTGAACATGTGGAGCATATTTGGTTAATTGTTTCAGATCAAGGGAGTTGTTACGGTATTGTGAAGTGCAGTTGCTGTGGGTTTGAAGTAAAGCAGACTGACAGACTTTGAACACCAGTGCTTCAATTTTAAACAAGGACTGCTTACACATTCCAGTGTGCTGCTACATCGATACGCTGATATAAGTCTAACGGAGATAGTGTCTGAAACTAATCAACCAAGCAAGGAGTTTGTTTTTAACAGTTACAGATCAGAGTCGTCGCAATCTATCGACACTGTTCCATGTCAACCAGACTGAGACAACCATCACCATTCAGCCAACACAAATAAAATGCCACAGTAGATCACATACCTAATTAGGAGAAACTGAACAGGACTGGGGAAAAAAAAAAATTTGTGACACAACTGGACTAAAAGAAGGGCACATTCTGAAACATCAAAGGACCACCAGTTTAGTTTTGGACATAAGTGTGGCGGTGAGGTGTAGCGCTGTATAATGATCCTGCCTTGGAGGCGGTTAAGTGGGAGATGTGTCTCAGAGCTGGATAGTGACAGATGGTGATGCGAGACTGGACGCGCACGTAGTTTATGTATTAGCTGATAGAGGACATTATTGGATAGGGGGACTGTGATTTTAGTTTCGATTGTGCCCACTAGAGTGCACTAAAGTAATAGAATGTTTTTCATAAACTGTTCTAGTATTTTCATAAAGTGTTATTATTTCTTTTTGTGTATGTAAAATGCTATAAATGTGTTTTAGCAGTATGAATGATGTGTGAGTGTGGTTTAAGGTTAATATGAAGATAATTGTTTAACGAGTTATGTAGTAGGATTTAGTGTGGGAACATTTCAAAGAAGTATGGATATGAACAAAGGGGATTTTTGTAGAATAGATTTGTAAAGTAAGTTTATGGTAAAGGGAAAGTTAATTCAGGTATAAATAACAATAGTAAATAACTTTATGCATAAGCAAAAGTCAGCATATTAGATAATTATGTCGGTAAAAAGTGCAGTCATTAGGTTTACTATTTTGTGATTGGTTATTGATGAAAAGCGCGGACTGACACGGGAAAGTGTTGTTTTGCTATTGGCTGTTGAGTAAACTGACCAATGGTAAAGCAATATTCTTTGTGCACCTTTCTCTGCTGGTAGAAAAGACTTAGAGTATTCTAGAGAAGAATGGGAGCCTAACTGTGAAACAGTTCAGATGTGTGTGGTAGTAGAAGTTCCAATGGAAATGATAAGTTGCTGGATCTAGCAGTATTTCATACATCAAAAGTGTTGTAAAGGGACAGCATAATTATTCCAATGGGTGTGTAGAAATTTTGGATTTTTTAAGTGAATTTTGTGACGAGAAAAGACATATATTCTGCGTGGCATATTGGCTAAAAACTGTGACTGCATTTGGTACCGACAGACTTAATATTTGGTGAGCATTCTCAATCAAAAACAATCAGTATTTTTGTAGCTATTACATTTTTGGGAAATGCAACACCATAAACTTGCTAACGTGAGTGAAAGGGATTGTGAGTGACTGTTTTAAGACTAGCATGGGCTTGGCAGTGATACTTGTTCACCTAAGTTTCAGAATATATTAATTGAGGACAAAATTTCCAAACTTTCATTTGTGTGAAGACTTTCTCCCGAAACATAGATTAGTGACTTAAATTGCAGCCTCGTTCATGTCGAAGTACAGTAGGTTTCACTCAGCTTTCCTACAGATGATCTGCTGAGACAATGTTCACAGGTAGGTGCAGGTCCGTTGTAAAGGGACAGAAAGAACCGTGCTGCCACAGCGGGTAAAAATCATAGAGGGATACCAAGAAATGAATAAAGTAAGCAGATTTAGAAGGATGTAGGTTGCAGTAGTTACTCAGAGATCTAGAGGTTTGCACATGATAGAGTAGCATGGGGAGCTGCATCAAAACCAGTCTTTGGACTGAAGACCACAATAACACAACCCTGTGCCAATCTGATGGAAGGGTTTGGGTGTGACAAATGTCTGGAGGATGATACCTGCTATCACTTGTAGTGGCTAACAGTGAAATATGGACGAGGTGGTGTTATGGTTATGGTAAGGGCTTCCCCCCCGCCCCTTCCCCCGGTCTGCGTATTGTGGATAAGGAAACACTAAATGCAGAAGAATAGTAAGACATTCTGCAGCATTGTGCACTGCATACAGCAGAGGAAAACTTCAGAGACAATGGTTGATTGTATCAATGTGACAATGCACCCTATCATAAATGAGCATCTATGGAGCAATGGTTTGAGGGCAACAACACTCCTGAAATGGAGAGGCCTGCCCAGAGTCTCAGCCTGAACCCAATGGAACAGCTTTGTTATGAATTAGAATGTAGACTTTGCTCCAGCCCCCAGTGTCCCACCTTACCAGGTTTCAGCCCATAAGGAAGAAAGACCTTCAGGCAACTCCTTGAAATGGTACCCAACAGAGCTCAAACCACCATAAAGTCGAAGGGTGGATCCCATATTAATGTCCACTAATTTGTATCTGATGAAGGGTGGATCCCATATTAGTGTTCACTAATTTGTATCTCCCCCCATGAACCTTGGACCTTGCTGTTGGTGGGGAGGCTTGCGTGCCTCAGCAATACAGATAGCCGTACCGTAGGTGCAACCACAACGGAGGGGTATCTGTTGAGAGGCCAGACAAACATGTGGTTCCTGAAGAATGGCAGCAGCCTTTTCAGTAGTTGCAGGGGCAACAGTCTGGATGATTGACTGATCTGGCCTTGTGACACTAACCACAACGGCCTTGCTGCGCTGGTACTGCGAACGGTTGAAAGCAAGGGGAAACTACAGCCGTAATTTTTCCCGAGGGCATGCAGCTTTACTGTATGATTAAATGATGATGGCGTCCTCTTGGGTAAAATAGTCCGGAGGTAAAATAGTACCCCATTCGTATCTCCGGGTGAGGACTACTCAAGAGGACGTCGTTATCAGGAGAAAGAAAACTGGCGTTCTACGGATCGGAGCGTGGAATGTCAGATCTCTTAGTCGGGCAGGTAGATTAGAAAATTTAAAAAGGGAAATGGATAGGTTGAAGTTAGATATAGTGGGAATTAGTGAAGTTCGGTGGCAGGAGGAACAAGACTTTTGGTCAGGTGAATACAGGATTATAAATACAAAATCAAATAGGGGTAATGCAGGAGTAGGTTTAATAAGGAATAAAAAAATAGGAGTACGGGTAAGCTACTACACACAGCACAGTGAATGCATTATTGTGGCCAAGATAGACACGAAGCCCATGCCTACTACAGTAGTATAAGTTTACATGCCAACTAGCTCTGCCGATGACGAAGAAATTGAAGAAATGTATGATGATATAAAAGAAATTATTCAGATAGTGAAGGAAGACAGAAATTTAATAGTCATGGGTGACTGGAATTCGAGTGTAGGAAAAGGGAGAGAAGGAAACGTAGTAGGTGAATATGGATTGAGGGTAAGAAATGAAAGAGGAAGCTGCCTGGTAGAATTTTGCACAGAGCACAACTTAATCATAGCTAACACTTGGTTCAAGAATCATAAAAGAAGGTTGTATACATGGAAGAAGCCTGGAGATACTAAAAGGTTTCAGATAGATTATATAATGATAAGACAAAGATTTAGAACCCAGGTTTTAAATTGTAAGACATTTCCAGGGGCAGATGTGGACTCTGACCACAATCTATTAGTTATGAACTGTAGATTAAAACTGAAGAAACTGCAAAAAGGTGGGAATTTAAGGAGATGGGACCTGGACAAACTGACTAAACCAGAGGATATGCAGAGTTTCACGGAGAGCATAAGGGAACAAATAACAGGAATGGGGGAAAGAAATACAGTAGAAAAAGAATGGGTAGCTTTGAGGGATGAAGTAGTGAAGGCAGCAGAGGATCGAGTAGGGCTAGTAGAAATCCTTAGGTAACAGAAGAAATATTGAATTTAATTGATGAAAGGAGAAAATATAAAAATGCAGTAAATGAAGCAGGCAAAAAGGAATACAAACGTCTCAAAAATGATATCGACAGGAAGTGCAAAATGACTAAGCAGGAATGGCTAGAGGACAAATGTAAGGATGCAGAGGTGCATATCACTAGGGGTAAGATAGATACTGCCTACAGGAAAATTAAAGAGACCTTTGGAGAAAGGAGAACCACTTGCTTGAATATCAAGAGCTTTTATGGAACCCCAGTTCTAAGCAAAGAAGGGAAAGCAGAAAGGTGGAAGGAGTATATAGAGGGTCTATACAAGGGCGATGTACTTGAGGACAATATTATGGAAATGTAAGAGGATGTAGATGAAGATGAAATGGGAGATATGATACTGTGTGAAGAGTTTGACAGAGCACTGGAAGACCTGAATCAAAACAAGGCCCCCAGAGTAGACAACATTCCATTAGAACTACTGACAGCCTTGGGAGAGCCAGTCCTGTCAAAACTCTACCATCTGGTGAGCAAGATGTATGAGACAGGCGAAATACCCTCAGACTTCAAGAAGATTATAATCATTCCAATCCCAAAGAAATCAGGTGTTGACAGATGTGAAAATGACCAGCCTATCAGTTTAATAAGTCACAGCTGCAAAATACTAACAGAAATTCTTTACAGACGAATGCAAAAACTGATAGAAGCCGACCTTGGGGAAGATCAGTTAGGATTCCATAGAAATGTTGGAACACATGAGGCAATACTGACCCTACGACTTATCTTAGAAGAAAGATTAAGGAAAGGCAAACCTATGTTTCTAGCATTTGTAGACTTAGAGAAAGCTTTTGACAATGTTGATTGGAATACTCTCTTTCAAATTCTGAAGGTGGCAGGGGTAAAATACAGGGAGCGAAAGGCTATTTACAATTTGTACAGAAACCAGATGGCAGTTATAAGAGTCAAGGGACATGAAAGGGAAGCAGTGGTTGGGAAGGGAGTGAGACAGGGTTGTAGTCTCTCCCCGATGTTATTAAATCTGTATATTGAGCAAGCAGTGAAGGAAACAATAGAAAAAGTCAGAGTAGGAATTAAAATCCATGGAGAAGAAATAAAAAGAATGAGGTTCACAGATGGCATTGTAATTCTGTCAGTGACAGCAAAGGACTTGGAAGAGCAGTTGAACAGAATGGACAGTGTCTTGAAAGGAGGGTATAAGATGAACATCAACAAAAGCAAAACGAGGATAATGGAATGTAGTCGAATTAAGTCAGGTGATGCTGAGGTAATTAGATTAGGAAATGAGACACTTAAAGTAGTAAAGGAATTTTGCTATTTGGGGAGCAAAATACTTGTTGATGGTCAAGGTAGAGAGGATATAAAATGTAGACTGGCAATGGCAAGGAAAGCGTTTCTGAAAAAGAAAAATTTGTTAACATCGAGTATTGATTTAAGTGTCAGGAAGTCATTTCTGAAAGTATTTGTATGGAGTGTAACCATGGATGGAAGTGAAACATGGACGATAAATAGTTTGGACAAGGAGAGAATAGAAGCTTTCGAAATGTCGTGCTACAGAAGAATGCTGAAGATTAGATAGGTAGATCGCATAACTAATGAGGAGGTATTGAGTAGAATTGGGGAGAAGAGGAGATTGTGACACAACTTGACTAGAAGAAGGGATTGGTTGGTAGGACATGTTCTGAGACATCGAGGGATCACCAATTTAGCATTGGAGGGCAGCGTGGAGGGTAAAAATCATAGAGGGAGATGAAGAGATGAATACACTAAGCAGATTCAGAAGGATGTAGGTTGCAGTAGGTACTGGGGGATGAAGAAGCCTGAACAGGATAGAGTAGCATGGAGAGCGGCATCAAACCAGTCTCAGGACTGAAGACCACAACAACAACAACAACAACAACAACATTTAGTACAGTAGTTTAGTCCTTTTAAATACTGTTGTGTAGATTAGTCATACAGTAAAGGTTGTCCTTCCTACAAACTACATCATTTCTTTTATTATTGTTGCTAAAGGTTGCAAAATGCTGCGCAGGCAGCGGAACTGTACAGAGAGTGATAGCCTCACAAGAACCCACCTTCCCGGTGGATGTTTCCTCTTCTTGTTGCAATGCTTCAGGAAACAGGAAGTTTTGACCCATGAAAACACAATCGTTGAAGCACTCGCACAGATGAAGCTGCCGAAGTTACTGTTCTCGCTTCTGTTGCTATGAATCCACATGTGAGCATACGACAGTGTGAATATGAGATTGGCATTCCTAAAACCAGTGTACATCATATTCTTACATGTCACCGGTTCCATCCTTACCATGTACACATACATCAAGAATTGCATGGAAATGATTTCCAGAATTGGTTATAGTTATGTCAGTGGGCACAGGAATAAATCCTCGCCAACCTGAACTTCTTCTCCAATGTTCTATTTACTGATGAATGTTTCTTATCAAACAAAGGACAGGTAAATACAAGAACATGCATTATTGGTCCAGCGACAACCCACAATGGGTTAGACAGGTGGAGAATCAGTGTCAATGGAGAGTTAATGTCTGGTGTGGGATGCTTGGTACTATAATTATTGGCCCTTATTTCATCAATGGTAGTCTAAATAGCACAGCGTATGCCAACTTCCTCAGACAAATTCTTCCTCTTCTTCTGGATGAAGTTCCACTAAGAACCAGAATGCTTGTATGGTATCAACCCGATGGATGTCTAGTACATAATGCCTTGCGTGCACGTCATGTTCAGAACCAGAGGTATCCTGCCAGATGGATTGGTCAAGGAGGAACAGTTACTTGGCCTGCTAGGTCTCCTGATTTAAATCCTCTGGACTTTTTTCTTTGGGGATGCATTAAAGACATTGCCTATCACGGTATTCCAACAACTCCAGAGGACATGCAGGAGCGTATCATGCTTGCTTGTAATTCTCTTCAACATCTAACACTGGAAGCGGTAAATAATTCTTTCATTCAATGAGTGCACCAGTGTATCGGTGTCCAGGGTCACCACTTTGAGCACCTTTGTATGTTCTACTCCTGGGCAATGGTAACAGGAGAGTCAAAGTCAATTTTGTATAATGTTTTTACTTGGTTTTCATTTGTTTTCTGACAACTCCAGGAAGTGGATGAGTTTGAGATCCTGGGCTCAGAGTCAATGTTATGTTATGTAATTAATAACGTTGTGTGTTCAGTGAATGGTATACTCTGATACATGTTTGAATAGGTCTTTAGGAGAGGAAATGAATAACCAAATAAAACATACAGGGTACCATTTAAAAAAGCCATACCACTGTTTATATCTTTGTAAGAAACAAAGCTACAACGAAGGCAATCATGCTGATTGATGTCCCCCTGACAGCTAAAGAACATTTGCTTGAAACATTTTGTAATTTGCATCTGGATAAATAGTTATTTAGTGGAGGTCAAGATAAATGGGACACCCTGTATACATATGAAATACATGTAACCACAGATGCAAACAATATCAAAAGAAAATAATACAAAACAGCTAAACATGAGTAAAAATCACCTAAGGGTTTGGTAGTAATAACTATGTATTAATGTTTTTTCTATTGTAATGTACTGCTGACATGAATGAATGCAGTAATGAATAAGATTATCTGGCTCTTTTGTAATCTGCAAAAATGAAATCACAAATAATGAGAGATGTAACATACTTTATCAAACATTAATACGGTCATATTTCAATGTAATATTAACCCAGATGTATTGCTATTAAACATCATTAAACTTTTCATGTGTTTAAAGCTACAGTAACAAGTTAATATGTTAGAAACATACAATTAATGGTGAGGACATTATTAGGAAATATAAAAAATCTAACTTTCTGATAACTGAGCCAGATACATAAGTTTTGCTATATTTAATGTAATCTCTCAGTGTATAGTAGGAACTGTTTTTATTGATTAGTTTGCCCATAAGTAAAGAAAGAAGTAATTGAATTGTTGTTAAATTGAACATCTTGTATTTCACTACTAAAATATAAAAAATACTGTGATCTTTATATTTAAAAAAACATGTACCAGTAAATTAGAAGTATTTTGCCATCCAAATTGTCAACTCAATGTAAAATGTTTAATTGTAATTCATTTGAAATCTGTTAATAACAATTAACCCATTGTAGTGTTATACAATGAAATACTCGCGGATTTTTGTAGCCAGCAGGTCATTCTTTCATCAGATTTTGAAGCAAAATCTATATTTGTCATTGGTCCTAACACTGTGATAATAAACAGTATTATTTAAAATGGTGCATCTGTATACTTGATTATTATACATATCACATATCAAGTTTGCAGATTGGAGGAATTTCAGACTGTCTATAAGAATCAACTGTTGCAGCAAAGAAGAAAATGAGAAGATAAGTGTTGTACTGCTTGAATTTACACCCCATATAATGGACTGTTCACGATATTAGTTGTTGTCATGAACAGTGACAAATTTTTTATATTTCAACAGATTTTGAAACAGTATAATGTTTCAAAATGGAGCCAAAAAGGCTTCAGATTGTGTTGCATTTAGCTGTTCTTGATTATATAACATGACTGCCAGGAATATCATTATGTGAGTGGTGGGGTAGCAGCTTGACAATAATATTCTAAAGAAGGCAATAAAAGAAGTCAGCATGGTACAAAAGGTCTTTTTTACCCTGCTCATGATTGTTCCATAGTACAGCCATGATCTCGGTAATATGGAAGAATAAAAGACTCACAAATAAAGGAGACATATTATTGAGCGTGTGGACTTACCATTTATCACTATCTTTCAACAGAAAAGATAGTATTCTTCTTGCCATAAAATGAAACTGTTATAATTTAAACTCACCTTTTTTATAGTTGCCCTTAAAAACTGATTATTATAATTTACAAATTTTGTAACTTGTATACATGATGGTTTACACTAGTACAGTATAACTATCTACAATTAACATAAAAAATAGTCAAAAAGTAAACTCTAATGAAAACAGGTAAGGATGGAGAATGGAATAATTAACATCTGAAATTTGTAAGTCATCCTTACTTTACATTGTATACATATGAGTAGCGCTCATTAATCAAGTGAGCACTACTTAATTTGGAAGGACTGAGATGGGTTGAAGCACATAATGTATATGGAGATATGTAAACACATTCAAATTAAGATGAAAAAGAAGTTAAACTAGGAATCAGAACCTGCTACATGATTGTCTCATAACTGTGTGCATGTTAAACTGTGCCATCTTTTGTGGGAGTCATTTTTAGAACAATAACATGACAGGTTTATGACTTCAGTTGCTAACATCATTTCTACACAAACACTCATGTACTCTGTCACTTAACTCATAACACAGCTGGTTTGGTGGATTAACACAAGTGACAAGAGCGATAATGTAAGGAAAGTCCAATACTTTAGTAAGAATCTTAAAATGTTGTGCAGCTGAATTTACATTGACTTCTGAAAGGTCTTATGATTATATACAATTAGTTCTATTTATTATGGAATCACATTGCCCATGATTTTGTCTGAATTCCATTTATACTTTGAACAAAAGAAATACAGTATTCATTACACTAGTGTGAAAACAAGTGAGAGTTCCATTCACTTCACTCTGGCTTTTAAAACATAAATAAAATTTGCATTTTGCAGTGCATGTGATCTTTCACACACTGAGTTATATTTCCCACCATCAATCAAAAATTAAAAACAGCAAAGCATCAGTATACATTTGGAATTTGTATTTGTTGAAACAGTACTTCCAAGTCTGGGCTTTGTTTCCACAAAAGAGTGAGCTGTAAAATCGAATATGCTCATCTTGGTATCAGCTAGTAAATAAAAGTATGGTGCAGCATCCAGTTCCTCTGCAACTGCTGACACCAACCATGTCTCTAGCAATGATGCACAACAGAGGAAAAAGAGAGACCCTTAAGAACCTTCCAACATCCTGTAATTTAAAGACTGGAGTAAAAGCTGATACCCGAGTAACAGAAACTTGCCAAACAGCTCTAGATCAGTTTCTAGGCAAGAAGAGTTTACACAACACATCACTAAAAATTTTCAGTTCGGGTTTTAGTGGCCATCTTCCTCAAATGTTAAGCTTAAAAGTAAAAGGCAGTATTATTAACAACATGTCTTTCAGAACCTCATGTAGAAGTTTTAACCAGTTTTTTGATGCATTAACCCATTTCTTTGAGACTGCATTCCCACTGAAAACATTAACCATGTGGGGGAACTCTAGAACAAACAGCTGGATCACTAGGGCAATAAGGGCATCATGCCAGAAGAAAAGACTACTTTATAACAAATGTAACTCAAAAAATACTATAAAAATACTCCAAAATATTAAGAAAAGTAATAAAAGCAGCAAAAATAATGCATAATGATGAATACATTTATAATTCAGCTTATAAATCAAACGCTATGTGGAGTGTTATAAAAAAAAGAATCTGGAGAATACAGACAATCTTGCAAAAATGTAACACTATCACAAAAAAGGTAACAAATCCATTGAAGTAGCCAACATAATTAACAATTTTTTCAAGGTGTGGCTAATAGTATGTTACAATCAAACTTTAAGAGCACCCAGGCAAATTAATATAAAATAAGTGCATGTAGAGGATAAATGTACATCATTTCTGTTCCACAAGATGAAGTAGCTAAAGCAATGAAAGGACTAAGAAATTCCAACTCTGCATGCATTGATGGTATGCCTGCAACAGTATTAAAGAAGAGTGCATCAAACCTAACTGAAATACTCACACACTTATGTGGCCGCTCACTTCAGGCAGGCACTTTCCCTGATGTATTGAAAACATCAAAAGTTATTCCTGTATATAAAAAGGGTGAGAAAGACAATGTAAATACCTACAGACCCATCAAAGTTACCTCCTGCATCTCTAAAGTATTAGAAAAAGAAATGTATGACAAACTTAAGAAATGTGTGAGCAAAACCAGCATCCTATGTAAATAATGAACAACATGGATTCAGAAATAAGAGGTCAACGACAACTGCTATTTACGACTGCATCAATTCCATCCTAAACCTGATGGACAAAAAACAGGAATCAATAGGAGTATTTATGACTTGTCAAAAGCTTTTGACATGGTGGATCATAAAATTCTGCTATCAAAGCTTGAAAGATATGGTATTCAAGGTTTGTCCAACAAATGGATCAGTTCCTTCCTGACTAATCGTAAGCACACAGTGTGCATCAAGCATACAAATATTGAACTAAAAACTCTATCCAAACACTTGTCAGACTATAAAAAAATTAAATGTGGTGTACCCCAAGGATCAGCAATGGGACCCCTTCTGTTCCTTCTGTACACAAATTATCTAAACTTAAATGCTGATGACACCACAATTCTACTAAAAGGAGACAGCAACAAACAGTTACAGCAGACAGTAAATGTGGCACGAAACAATTTAGCAACTGGGCACAGAATGCTTGTAATAAACAGTAAAAAACCATTGCACTAAAATTCCACAATGCTCCTAACTAGGACATGTTTATCCCATTGGTCTCTATCAATGATTAATTAGTTGGTAACAGTACTGAAACGAAATTCTTAGGACTTTGGCTGCAGAGTAACATCAGATGGAATAAGCATATTGAATATCTCAATGCTTAACTGAGGAAAACATGTTACCTTCTTTGCTCATTACAGTCATGATGTAGTGTGAAAACAGTAATGAATGCATATCATGCCTACTTTCATTCTCGTCTCAGATATGGGGTCACCTTCTGAGGAAACTCTAAAACAGCTAATAGCACTTTTAAACTGCAAAAAGGGCCATTAGAATCTTGTTTGAGTGCAAGCCTAGAGACTCTTGTAAACCTCTGATTAAGAAATCTGGTATTCCTCCATTACCATGTGTATACATTATGGAAACCCTTTTATTCTTTAAAATAAATCTAATAGGTAAGGACTGCAGACTGGAAAAAACTATAATATACATGATAACTTCACCAGATGAAAGAAAAACTTACATATAACTGAAATCAGCACAGCTCTGTGCCAGATAGGTACTTTTCACATGATAGTTAAGCTTCATAACAAACTTCCTGAAAACATAAAACCTACCACTGAGGCCAATACCTTTGGAAAATCTCTAAAGTCATATTTACAGCATCACTGCTTTTACTCCATTGAAGAATATTTAAATTTATGAAGTGTGTTATGTAAATACTTATGTATAAAGTGTATTATTGTAACCTTAAATACATATGCCTAGAAATGACTTTCAGCAGTACATTTATAACTTGATTTGTCCAATATCTTATACATAAACTGCTTTGTAGACAACAGGACCAATAAATACAACAACAGTACATACTACACTGCAGTAATCATCAATATACCGTACTGCCTAACTGAACTTCAGCATCTGAATATGTGGATTCCTGGACTGTAAATTACTTTAATTACATGGCAACAGCACAGTTTGTCATAAACCTGAATGATAAGTAATAATGTACTATAAACAGGACTCAGTATTTATATGACATAACAGTATTTTCTTTGAAAAATATGATTGTGATCAAGTACATATTAAGCTGCTAATATCAGGTAAATAGTAGCTATATAATGAAATAGGGGAGGCAGCAGCTTTATTCAGAGTAGCATCTTACTAATTAACTCAGCTTAATTTAGGTAGCATATCCTCAAATAGCATTAAGCAGTGTAGCCACAGTTTACTGTTAATACAGCATACAGATTAAGTTTCTACTATGTCTGTGTCTTGTGTTAATGTATGCCTTGACTCATTCCACATTCCTGAAGGTTATCCTTCTTGATGGGATCTATGGAACACAATGAATGAATGAATGATCTTGTTATGGATTCTGGTAAAAGTTCCTGTACAGTTTGTGTTTCACATTTTAATCATATTCCCTAGACTCAATCATATGCCTTACTTGATTTCTAGAGTAACAATTTTATTTTTGGTAATAAATGAAAAGCCCACTTGAGAAAATTACAGAGAGATAGAGTGGCTGATCAACACATTTAAAAGTGAGAAATTAATGATAATTTCTACTAACGCTAATAATAATAATACATAATAAATAACAAACCTAATAATAAATAATAATATAAGGGGCAATCAAAAAATTTCTTTTTGAAAGCTATACAGTCCAAAATTGGTATGACAGTCAGGCAAAATCACCATGAATATTGAGGCAATCATTGCACTGACACACCACGTTGAAGATGCCCATTTAGTAAAACACAGTCTACTTACACGTGGAGAAGTTTATAACTGCCTGCTGCACATCCTCATCCAAAAGGAATCGGATCAGAATGATACAGCAGGTGTTTAAGTGTCTTCCACCAGAGTTGGTGTAATTCCTGCATTACAACATTTGCAATTCGCACACAAACGTTATCATGAAGCAGCAGCACCCTTTGTTGCACCATTCCACAATGGTGGTTTCGGACAGATGTGCTGCTCCATACAGATTCTTCATTCTCTGTTGGATGTCTATTGGTTTTGTCTTCAGCAGCCAAGAAAAGATTAACAGCACATTGGTCCTGTTTGGACACTTTCAATAGTAATGTCGCCAAAATTCATGTGGCCACCTCTACTGCACACATATTGGAAAGACACAATTGCCACATTAATCCCTTACCTACATGTCAGTTCTTATATACCTGCATCGAAATCACACGATGTTGCATATATGCTGTAAAAATGCCCTCAAGTGGAAACTTTTTGATTGACCCTTATATTCCATGTTTGTGTGTTCCTCAAATTCTTTTATCCCCCCCCCCCCCCTCTCTCTCTCTCTTCACACACACACACACACACACACACACACACACACACACACATATGTATACTGAATTACATACAATTAATGACGCTTACCTTTGAAGCTTTTATTCCAAATGACATTATTTCCATAGTTTCAATGACAGAATTTTTGATTTTGAAACTTCCTTCTTCAATAAAAACATTGGCAATGGCGTTTGTATCTAAAAGGTTTACATTCACATTGTCCCATTCAATGTGCACAGCAACATTAAGTTCTGCAAATGCATACATGTCAATTCTGTCAATGGTTACATTGGAAAATGCTATAGACTGCCAGTCTCCTGAGAAAGTGTTCCTTTTTATACAGTCCAACCAATGAATGTTGTTCAGAATAATATTTTGTGGAATGGATAATGTATCAGGAGCTGCTGTCAAGAGCAGACTAGCAACATTATTTATACTGAGCTTTGGCAGCCTCTGATTCAAATCACTATGGAAACTGAATGACAGTGGAATCATAACATCATAGCAGTCCATAATTGTTATGCTGTGTGTTCCATCAGGTACTGTCAGTACACTCTCCTCAAAGACAGCATTCTAATGGGAAAAATAGTAGTAAGTATGTATTTCAGGTGTGAGACTACAGCAATCTACACATTTTCTGTCAGTACTTACCCACCCAATGTCTTCATTACAACGGTACAGTAAGTTCACGGATTTACCTTCTACTTCACATGACCAACCTTCCTCCTGGCATAGACTAAGACACTGGATCACACTTACTTGCAATAATAGCAATTCAGTAACAATAAATAGTGCAGAGCCTATGAGAAACATGGTTTATGCCTACTGTGATAGCTGTGACACTTGACACTAAGGGAGACTTCCTAATGAAGCTTTGCAGTTATCATATAGATAGGCCACTTCCTGTTTCTCCCACACATGTGTAGACATACCAGGATTTCTGCCTGTTTGGAAAGGCTATCCATGGAACACTTAGACAATGAATCTTATACAACTATTTTCTAGTAGCTAACAACAGATTATTTATATACAAGGATGTTATTATTTACATCCATATATTTTGTTAAGCTAGGGACTGAAGACCACAACAACACATTTTGTTAAGGGTATTCCAACACATATTGCTGGGAGAAGATGGCAAGCAGTAACAAAAGCCTTTTAAAAATCGGAATTCAGTATTATGAGACAAGACAAATATCACAACACACTGTCTTGTGTTCATGCCTTCAAACTAACTCTTCTCAGAACCGGCTCATTTATAACAAGAACATGCAAATGGAAATGTATGATAAACAAACAGGAAGCACAGCTAAAACTCTCATACTGGCTAAAAAAAAAGCCATACAATATGAAAACTGTCAGACACACATGGCAGTAGAGAATCATATTTACCATTATGAAATGAAATCCATAAAGTGTTTCACCAAGTTTACCAATGCACTCTGTTTATACTATGACACAGTCTTTGTCACAACAAATTTGCAAAATTACTGAGAATGCTGAACTAACAGCAAAATATAGATGAAATAGACTCAAACATTTAAACGTAATCAGTTCATGGCTGGTAGTAGCACTACCAATGTTCTCCTGTAATCGTCTTTTAGTTTAGATCAATTAATAAAAAAAGAATATTGAGGTTCATTCAGCTTGGAGACCATGTACTATTTTTGCTCTTCCATGGAGATGAGTTTTTAAAATTAGGGAGATATAAAGACAAAATTCAAAGAAGGCAACTAAAACTGGGTTAGAAGAATGGTAAAATGTAGAAGTGAACTAAATGCATCCATGTGCAAAGATTTAATTTGTAATAAGTATTGTTTATTGGAAAAGTATTGTTTATTGTTTATTCAAATTATTATTCTCATTATTATTATTATTATTATTATTATTTTGAGGGGGAGGGGAGGGGGAGAGAGAATATTAGTTGCACATTGCTCTTGGTTAATAGGTGATGATAGAGCAAAACAATACGATGGATGATAATGAAGTTTAGAAGATTATGTGTACAGTCAGCAACGCTTTGAATCATTTGTTTTAGATTTCTTGTGTGTGGTAAGGAAGTACAACTTCTAATTGTTTCTTAATGCCAACATCTATTTAATTTCAAGTTTGATTTTCCTTTTTTCTGATTATCTTATTGTCCAAGATATGGTGTTTAACATACAGTTCTGTGACAACATTCCACAGATAGAATTTTGAATTAGACAGAGGTTGGAAGGTGATGAGTTAACTCTGTTAAAGGTGAAATTCATGTTGGTGATGATTAAATCAGCAAAGCCAACATAACAAAGATAGTTCATCTTACAGAATGAGCAGACATCATTTAAGGACCTGTTTCGCCAATTACACTCAGTAAGCTTAAACACAATATTAGAATGAAGACACTATTGGTAGAGAAAAATGGAACAATGTCTCTAAGATTACTACAAATTGATTCTTAAATTCTTATGGCTTGATTTCCAAAAAGCTGCTGTAATATTTTTGTTAACAGTGTGAGACTGAGGCACTATACTTTGGGAGTATGATGATATGTGACTACATCATGTAATAAAACATATTTATTATGATACACAAAAACAAAGTCATAATTCACTAACGATCACAACAGCAAGAGAAAACAAACTGAGTCAAAGATGGTATCACTGAGATTCACAGCAGTTTAGGCAGACTCTCGATAGTCAGTCTGCTATTGATAGTCACCACAGAGACCTACCTCCCTACCCCCTGACCCCACCTGGCACCTTAGAGCATGGGGAAGGAAATGAAGGACCAGCACATTGGTCGAAAGGGTGGAGTGGCAGCCAGTTGGCGTCAGACGAGGAGGTGTGCAAGATAGCGCAATCAGTGACGTCATGGTAGGTCAATGAAGGAGATACAACTGGACCATTTCTCGAGGCTGGAGGCAGTGTGAAGGCTTGGGGCCCCGTAGTTCTCTAATGAGTGAGGAAGACACAGACGTCGGTCCACTTGAGAGAGAGGGACCGGGTGTCCAGCACCATAAAGGGAGAGTGCATGGCATTTGGGACAATGAGGAAGCTGCAATGTTGTCCTTGTCAGCATTGTGCAGAAACTGGAAGGAGCAAAGAAGAGTGATGTGGGCAGTTGCTGAATCATCAAGCGTACATGGAGCAGTGTGGAAATGAAGAGGATGCTGTTTCAGAATTGGAGAGAGAGATCTTTGATGCAACATGCTGATATGTTGATCATGAAGATGGCAATACTGGGAGAAGAATGCAGTGACAATGGTACAGATGTAACACTCAGGGAGAGCAAGTCATCTGGCAGTGAGTCATCATGTAGAGCACTGTTGTTGGTAGGTACACAGGGAGATGTGAACTCAGGACAACTGGCCAATGCACATGGAGGAAGGCATGTCTAGGGATGACATTTCAAAATTGGATATCGAGGGAGGGTCCTCATCAAGGGTCCAAGTGGGTTTAGCTCTGTTAAGTGATACGGTCTTTTGTTTCCCATTGAGGCAAATGTCTGAAGTATTATTCAGTCAATGAAACACCCAGTATGGATAGAGTAAGGAGGTTGTAATGCTGCCTGTACTGTGTAATCACGGAGCATAACAAACTAACAGTGCTTAGATCTTTGTATACAAACACTCATGGTACAGTGTGAGTGTGTGGAGGTGGAGTGCGAATGGATGTGCTCGACAAAGGCAAACAGATGCGCTCAACAAAGGCAGTGACCTTGGCAAGGGAGGGGAGGGGCGATCAAAGTCATCAATAAATTCATCAGGGAGAATCAGACTGTTGCCGTGTAAATTTGAGCTAAGGAAGAGTTCAGGTCATCAAAGGTTGTGCGGAAGTGGGAGAACATCCACACAAGGGCCTCTGACCAAGAGCCTGAGTGACATATGAGTGGTGCAAACTCTCAACCAGTCCACTGCTTTGGGAGTGGTACACAGCCACGTGGGATTTGTTGGCACTGAACAGGGCACAGAACCTAGTAAAGAAGAGTCACTCAAATTGTCTGCCGTGTTTGGTCATGATAGAAGATGGGTAGCTGAAATGTGAGAACAATGAAGAGACAAAGGCTCATATGACTGAATTTGCAGAGGTGTCTGAGAGGGGAACACACTGCTGGCATGGTCAGTGACTGATAGTATATACCTAAAGCCTTTTGAGGGAGGGAAGAGGACCCACAAGGTTGAGGTGTACATGATGGAACCACCCTTTTGGTATTTTGAATTGTCCTAGAGGGGATCGAGCATAATGACCAACCTTGCTACACTAGCAAGGTAAGCGCATGCATGTCAGAGAGAGACAGTCATTTTTATCCCAAGCCAGATGAGATATATGTCATGAAGCCAGTGATAGCCATAATTCCTAGGTGTGCATGGTCATGAATGGCCGAAAAAGCCATATGTTGGAGGGAGACCAGGACAAGGGTGTGGAGAATATCCATAGAGACATCACACGCCACTGGACGTGAAGCATCGGGAAGACAGTGGGATTCCACTGTCAACACAAAGGTAGTGTCTTGTTGGAGATTCTGAATGTCTGGGTCATCCACTCATAAGTGCACTAGTTTATGCAAGTCCGAGGGAGAAGAAATGGCATGCATATGCAACATGTAGTTGGCAACAACATTATCAGCCCCTCCCCCCGCCCCCTCCACCACCAATGTAGTGGAAGTTTGTGGTTTATTGACTAATGAGGTCCATATGATGGAAATGTTGTGGGGGAAGATTGCTGGCAGCAGTTTGTGATCAGTGAAGATCATGACTTCACAACCTTCAATGTCCTCACAAAAGTATCAAACAGTCTCATAGATTGCAAGGAGTTTCTTGTTGAATGTCGACCACTTGCATTGACAAGGGTGTTTCTTTGTGAAAAATTGAACAGCCTGGGCCGTATCATCGACTTGTTGCTGAAGAACAGTGCCGATTGATAATTCACTCACTTCGGTCATAATAGAGACGTGAGGATCAATACGTAGGTGTGCGAGTGTAACGGCATTTGTGAGGGTAGTCTTGAGAGTGTTGAATGTGCAGATCATGCTGTTGGATGACTGCACTTTCCATGCCCCACAAGTGTGTTGTCTGTGAAGGTGTCCATCAAAGAGATCTGGGGAGAAGCAATGTGAGGTATATGGCACAGGAAGAAATTTACCATTCTGAGTAATCATCACAGATTGTGGTAGGTCTCTGGCAATGGCAAGTCATTGATAAATGTGATGCAGTCTGATGCTGGACAGATTCCTTCAGCAGTGACGGTGTGACTGAGGAAGGTAATGCTAGTGTGGTGCAATTGTGATTTGTCATAGTTAATCTCCACACTGTGGTTGGTGAGTGCTTTCAGGACCTGTGTTAAGTGTTGGTTGTGCCCCTTGGTGGAGTAGATGAGAATGCCATTAAGACAGACATAGCTAAAAGGTAGTGAGAAAGGTACAGTGTCAATGAACTGTTGCCACATTTGATCAGCATTCTCGAGAACTTATGGCATAAGGTGGTATTCAAACAAGCTGAATGGCTTAATGATGCTGCTTTTGGTATGTTGTCTTCGTACATAGTAATCTCATGATATGCTTTGGGACAGTCAATCACACTAAATATCCATGTGTTGTCGAGTTGTTGAGCAAAGTCTTGTATGGGAGGACTAGAGTAGTTGTTGTTAATGGTACATGTGTTGATCATGCAACAGTCCCTGTACAACTGGAATGAACCGTCTTTCTTATGGATTAGATGAACTGCTATCTGATGGATGAACAACTCTGGCATTTAGGAGTTCGTGAATGACTAATGAATAAGTGACAGCAAATTGCTATTTTATGGATGCATGATTCTGCCATTTAAGAGTTTATGAATGGTTACTTTTGTGTGACAGAGTTTCTTAGAGTTTAGGTGTTGGGCCTTGTAGTGGACCAGACGGCCGTCTGTAGTGGATAACCTATGGCAGATATCGTTTTCAATTAAGCCAAAAAGAGCAGTTTGAGTATGTATGGGGAACACACACATATCAGCATGAGATGGAAGCACCTGATCACATGAAACATTGATAGTTTGAGTGTCTCTGACCTGAGTTGTATGAAGCACGGTCGGGGGTGAGGGAGCAGCAGGTGCAGAGGCCAAGTCCACACCATAAAGCGGCCATGAGCAACCTGCACTTGCAAGTGCCTCCATAGCTGTGGAGGTGTTCTGGCTTGAAGTTGTACGCCATGGACAATGTAATGTACCACTTCCGACACAGAGTGCAACATGCACTCAACAATGAGAGACTTCATGGTGATGTATTTATATTAAGTTCGCGAGTTGAGAAGCAGATCACTAATAAGTAGGGACCAGATTTTAATGACAAGTAATATTTTTCTCTGAACTATAGGGTGAATTTTAGAACAATTTATACACAAATCTAGGCATTTTAGTGTCAAAAAATGTATTTTGATTGTGCATATAAAGTCATATTTCAACAAATTTTAATAATAGGTCATATTGCGGCTAACTTAATATAATAGGTCATATTTCCATCAACTTTTGCCAAAAATGCATATACCGTTTTTCTCGTATCTTACAGTACACATGAATAAGAAAATGAATATGTTGCTCATGAGACAATATTTAATGTGCTATTATGAAGGATAAACAGGTAAATTAGTACACAGCTTTATTTCTCAGGACTGTAGCAGAAAATTGGTGTACCACAACAGTCGTTTTGCGAACATAAATCATTGTTGCGCAGAGTCGATAATACGCTCTCAGAGCCAACAAAGGCGACTTCTGCCATAATAATCATCGCAGTCGCACAGGTGTTCCCAGTAACCAGTTTGAATACAGCCTTTGCCTTGTTCAACATGCCTAAAGCAAAGTGCTCCGACAGTGTGAAGTTGTGAGATATGTTCGAGAATTTGGAGAGAAGTTCTTTAGTACTGATGGGAAAATATTATTTTGTAAACTGTGTGAAGTTAAAGTTAGTGCAGAAAAGTGCTTTAACGTGCAATAACACTGTAATACCGCTAAACACAGCAGCTGTGCGCAACGAAGTGCTGAAAATATCAGCAGGCAAACGCTGTTATTTGAACAGATGGGTCAATCGTCAACCGTGCAATCATTCTGCAAGGATTTTTGTGAGATGATGGTGTCCTGCAACATCCCATTGGAAAAGCTGAAGAATCCACGCTTCAGACGGTTCTGGGAGAAGTACACAACACATCCAGTTCCAGATGAATCAACACTGAGAAAGACCTATTTATCCATATGCTACAATGATGTGCTCAACAAAATATGAATTACTATTGCTGAGCAAAAGATCTAGCTGTCGATAGATGAAACTCCAAATATTAGTGGGCGATATATTGCAAATGATGTTGTTGGTGTTCTAAAAAGTTGATGGCCCTGGAGATATGTTCCTACTAATGTGTGAAGCTCTTGATAGAGTAAACAATTTGATGATTGCTATTTTGTTTGATAACTCTCTGAAGCTACTGTGGCTGGATGGTGTGAAAAGAGACAACGTTTTGCTGCTTGTAACAGATGGTGCTTCATATATGGCTAAAGCAGCCAAAGAGCTTCAGATTCTCTACCCCAGTATGGTGTACACCACTTGCCTTGCACATGCATTGCACAGAGTTGCTGAAGAGGTGCAATCAAATTACCCTGAGATGGACAAATTAATTTCCTGTGGCAATAAAATCTATGTGAAGGCTCCATTACGGGTGCAGAAATTCAAGGAACAAGCACCTTCAACGCTCCTTCCACCTAAACCTGTTCTTACACGATGGGGTTCTTGGCTTAAAGCTGCTGAGTATTACTGCACCAACTACACCCAAATAAAGACAATCTTCTGTGAGCTTGATAGCGATGAATCAAGTGCTATCAAAATTGTGAAAGAAGTTTTTACAGATACATTGTCTTGAAACTTGGCATACATCAACGCCAATGTTTCAGTGATATCAAAAGCCATCAAATGACTGGAAGCTGTTGGCACTCAGCTATGTGAGGCCCTGAGTATTGTGCAACATGTGCAGAGTGAGTTGGGTCGAGCTCGTGGTCATGTGGCTGACAAAGTGAAAACTAAATTGCAAAGTGTTCTCCAATGGAATCCTGGATATTCTACACTGTGCAAAATTAGTGTTAGTCTTTCAGGGAATGCCGCAACATTTGAAGATACTGAAACAAAGCTGAACTCCAGTGACCTGACTGCCTTCAAATATCTTTGACAATGGAAAACCTGAAAATGCACCTTGTGATCCAGTGCAACTTTGCAGATACTGAAGATTGACATACGATATTAAATAATGTGAAACGCTTAAAATACTATGTAGAAATAAAAACATTGTTTTACTGTTTCAATAGATGAACTTTTCACTGTACTTCGTATTTAGAAAATAAAACATTCAGACATTCAAAAAGTAGGTGCAAATCAGCCACAAACCCTACAGAAAGAAAGAACTGTACTTACAACATTTTGACAAGTAAATTTTGTATTACTTTATGGTGAATAAAAAATTAAATAAACAAAGAAGAATGCTTTAAATAAACTTCTATTAAGTCATATTTTATTTTTAAGGTCATATTTATGTAAGTGTTAGGTCATAAATGCTTGAATATTTCACTGTTTTTTAGGTAATTAAAATCCGGGCCCTACTAATAAGGTCTGCATGATCATGGTGATGGCTAATAAGACAAATAAAACAAGTGTCATGATTAATTATTTCACGAATGTCTGAGATGTTACCCACCAGAGTAAACCATGTTTTTGGGTTCTCTTATTGCGGCTAGGGAAGTCTGGGGAATCTGCCCACAGCAACATGCTGCAGCAAAAGAGGGTAGGACATGGGCTGACAAATGAATGGTGAAGAGGTAGGTAGTTGAGGAGGGACACCGTCAGTGGTGGAATTGTGATATAGAGCAGCTGACAAGCTAGGCAGAGGATGTGTTGCATTACCCGAGGCCTAAGTGAGGGGGCAGGTGGGAACACACATGGCATGGTTAGCACATATGGTACCCCAATCATGTGGATGGGGTGACCATTGTTGTCACTGTAGAACTTTTTGAAAAGTTTGTAGGAAACAATTCGGATCAGTGAGCAGAACATTGCAGTATACATGGATGAACAAAATTCACAGGCTGCTAAGGTAGTGAAGACAGAGGTGTCAGTCTGGCAAATTGATGAGGCAATGTGGCTTTGTGCTTCAAACTGTGTGGTACACAGCCTGAATATGCTGAATGAGCCTAGAAACACACATGTGGTCCAAGATGTAGGGGCATGAGTACAGCCATGGTGGCATTGGCCGGGTGAGGTTAGGCACTGGAGCACCAGTATGAAGTGAGTGTACATGCACAAATGAATCTGGGAAGCACTAAAAAGGCAGAATTTGTGCTTCACAGTCAAAGTTAATTAAGAACCAGGCATGCAGAATTTGAGTCACAACATGATAAGCGATCCGTTGTTTACAGGACCTGGCACAAAACCGGTAAAACACAACACATATTTTGCAAATGAAAGAAATGAATCGGGATCAATGTGGGAATGAGGCATTATACTCGGTGAATATAATTACATGTGACCACTTTATGTAATGAAAACAGGCTGAGTCAAAGATGATATCATTTATCTTCGCAGCAGTTTAGGCAGATCCATTATTGATAGTCAGTACATTGGCATATAATTTTAAAGCTGCAGCTGTCTCACTGGCTTAAAAATTTTGTACTGAAATTGTAGAACGGTGTAACTTACCCAATATATTACTGTGATCATTAAAACTTATACATGTGTATGTATACTAAACAATATTATGAAAAGGATACATTGCTACTCACCATATAGTGGAGATGATGAGTTGCCAATAGGCACAACAAAAAGACTGTTACACAAGTCAGATTTTGGCCAAAAGGACCAGAATGTGGTCTGAGCTGCCAGAGACGGTGATCATTTGTGTGTGGGGTGTGCTTGCTTATGTGAATGGATGTGTGTGTGTTTCTCTTTCTGATGAAGGCTGTGGCTCAAAGCTAATGTGTAAGTGTCTTTTAGCTCTGCCTGTCTGCAGCTTAACATGTCATCTTTATGGTAAGTAGAATCTATCTTTTCCTTACATTGATGATATCATCAAAGTCACTTCTTTTCATTTCCTTGGAGGATGAAAGGTCTGATGAGTAGCTTTTCCTACTTATACTCATTATGCCGTTGGTGGGGAGGCTTGCGTGCCTCAGCGATACAGATGGCCGTACCGTAGGTGCAACCACAACGGAGGGGTATCTGTTGAGAGGCCAGACAAACATGTGGTTCCTGAAGAGGGGCAGCAGCCTTTTCAGTAGTTGCAGGGGCAACAGTCTGGATGATTGACTGATCTGGCCTTGTAACATTAACCAAAACGGCCTTGCTGTGCTGGTACTGCGAACGGCTGAAAGCAAGGGGAAACTACAGCCGTAATTTTTCCCGAGGACATGCAGCTCTACTGTATGATTAAATGATGATGGCGTCCTCTTGGGTAAAATATTCCGGAGGTAAAATAGTCCTCCATTCGGATCTCCGGGCGGGGACTACTCAGGAGGACGTCGTTATCAGGAGAAAGAAAACTGGCGTTCTACGGATCGGAGCGTGGAATGTCAGATCCCTTAATCGGGCAGGTAGGTTAGAAAATTTAAAAAGGGAAATGGATACGTTAAAGTTAGATATAGTGGGAATTAGTGAAGTTCGGTGGCAGGAGGAACAAGACTTTTGGTCAGGTGATTACAGGGTTATAAATACAAAATCAAATAGGGGTAATGCAGGAGTAGGTTTAATAATGAATAAAAAAATAGGAGTGCGGGTTAGCTACTACAAACAGCATAGTGAACGCATTATTGTGGCCAAGATAGACACAAAGCCCATGCCTACTACAGTAGTACAAGTTTATATGCCAACTACCTCTGCAGATGATGAACAAATAGATGAAATGTATGACGAGATAAAAGAAATTATTCAGGTAGTGAAGGGAGACGAAAATTTAATAGTCATGGGTGACTGGAATTCGTCAGTAGGAAAAGGGAGAGAAGGAAACATAGTAGGTGAATATGGATTGGGGGGAAGGAATGAAAGAGGAAGCCGCCTTGTAGAATTTTGCACAGAGCATAATTTAATCATAGCCAACACTTGGTTCAAGAATCATAAAAGGAGGTTGTATACCTGGAAGCATCCTGGAGATACTAAAAGGTATCAGATAGATTATATAATGGTAAGACAGAGATTTAGGAACCAGGTTTTAAATTGTAAGACATTTCCTGGGGCAGATGTGGATTCTGACCACAATCTATTGGTTATGAACTGCAGATTGAAACTGAAGAAACTGCAAAAAGGTGGGAATTTAAGGGGATGGGACCTGGATAAACTGAAAGAACCAGAGGTTGTAGAGAGTTTCAGGGAGAGCATAAGGGAACAATTGACAGGAATGGGGGAAAGAAATACAGTAGAAGAAGAATGGGTAGCTCTGAGGAATGAAGTAGTGAAGGCAGCAGAGGATCAAGTAGGTAAAAAGACGAGGGCTACTAGAAAACCTTGGGTAACAGAAGAAATATTGAATTTAATTGATGAAAGGAGAAAATATAAAAATGCAGTAAATGAAGCAGGCAAAAAGGAATACAAACGTCTCAAAAATGATATCGACAGAAAGAGCAAAATGGCTAAGCAGGGATGGCTAGAGGACAAATGTAAGGATGTAGAGGCTTGTCTCACTAGGGGTAAGATAGATACTGCCTACAGGAAAATTAAAGAGACCTTTGGAGAGAAGAGAACCACTTGTATGAATATCAAGAGCTCAGATGGCAACCCAGTTCTAAGCAAAGAAGGGAAAGCAGAAAGGTGGAAGGAGTATATAGAGGGTTTATACAAGGGCGATGTACTTGAGGACAATATTATGGAAATGGAAGAGGATGTAGATGAAGACGAAATGGGAGATAAGATACTGCGTGAAGAGTTTGACAGAGCACTGAACGACCTGAGTCGAAACAAGGCCCCGGGAGTAGAAAACATTCCATTTGAACTACTGATGGCCTCGGGAGAGCCAGTCGTGACAAAACTCTACCATCTGGTGAGCACGATGTATGAGACAGGCGAAATACCCTCAGACTTCAAGAAGAATACAATAATTCCAATCCCAAAGAAAGCAGGTGTTGACAGATGTGAAAATTACCAAACTATCAGTTTAATAAGTCACAGCTGCAAAATACTAACGCGAATTCTTTACAGACGAATGGAAAAACTGGTAGAAGCCGACCTCGGGGAAGATCAGTTTGGATTCCGTAGAAATGTTGGAACACGTGAGGCAATACTGACCTTACGACTTATCTTAGAAGAAAGATTAAGGAAAGGCAAACCTACGTTTCTAGCATTTGTAGACTTAGAGAAAGCTTTTGACAATGTTAACTGGAATACTCTCTTTCAAATTCTGAAGGTGGCAGGGGTAAAATACAGGGAGCGAAAGGCTATTTACAGTTTGTACAGAAACCAGATGGCAGTTATAAGAATCGAGGGGCATGAAAGGGAAGCAGTGGTTGGGAAAGGAGTAAGACAGGGTTGTAGCCTCTCCCCGATGTTATTCAATCTGTATATTGAGCAAGCAGTAAAGGAAACAAAAGAAAAATTCGCAGTAGGTATTAAAATTCATGGAGAAGAAGTAAAAACTTTGAGGTTTGCCGATGACATTGTAATTCTGTCAGAGACAGCAAAGGACTTGGAAGAGCAGTTGAACGGAATGGACAGTGTCTTGAAAGGAAGATATAAGATGAACATCAACAAAAGCAAAACGAGGATAATGGAATGTAGTCAAATTAAGTCGGGTGATGCTGAGGGAATTAGATTAGGAAATGAGACACTTAAAGTAGTAAAGGAGTTTTGCTATTTAGGGAGTAAAATAACCGATGATGGTCAAAGTAGAGAGGATATAAAATGTAGACTGGCAATGGCAAGGAAAGCGTTTCTCAAGAAGAGGAATTTGTTAACATCGGGTATAGATTTAAGTGTCAGGAAGTCGTTTCTGAAAGTATTTGTATGGAGTGTAGCCATGTATGGAAGTGAAACATGGACGGTAACTAGTTTGGACAAGAAGAGGATAGAAGCTTTCGAAATGTGGTGCTACAGAAGAATGCTGAAGATCAGGTGGGTAGATCACGTAACTAATGAGGAGGTATTGAATAGGATTGGGGAGAAGAGAAGTTTGTGGCACAACTTGACTAGAAGAAGGGATCGGTTGGTAGGACATGTTTTGAGGCATCAAGGGATCACAAATTTAGCATTGGAGGGCAGTGTGGAGGGTAAAAATCGTAGAGGGAGACCAAGAGATGAATACACTAAGCAGATTCAGAAGGATGTAGGTTGCAGTAGATACTGGGAGATGAAGAAGCTTGCACAGGATAGAGTAGCATGGAGAGCTGCATCAAACCAGTCTCAGGACTGAAGACCACAACACAACTCATTATGCCACAAGCCAAAGTTTTCTCTGCTTTAAGCATTCCAGACAGGGCAAAGTAAGTAAAAACTTATTGAGGCCCAGTCTCCTGTTTTTGCCCAAAACGTCTTTGGTGAACCTGAAACTACCCCTTTTTCCTAACACATAATTTTCAAATTACTTGTCCAGGGTCTCATTTCTCCTTTGATAAATATGAAAGGTAAGAATGTGGCATTTCTAGTCTGCAACATGCTACAGTTTATAACTGTGTTACACAGGGTTCATTGCATTGGGTTATTTCACTGAATTCCCCCCCCCCCTCCCCCATTGCAGAAAATTTTGGATCATCTATATTTCTTCCACCCACTGTCTCAGGCACCTTTCTACTTCCACAAGGTGTTTGTGTATGTCACCATTTATCTCTTGAAACTTACTGGCAGATTAAAACTCAAATTTGTGACCTTTGTCTTTCGCGGTCAAGTGTTAGGTCATGAGCCGTGCTTGGGTAGCTCAGTTGGTAGACCACTTGCCCACAAAAGGCGAAGGCCCGAGTTTGTGACTCAGTCTGGCACAGTGTCTTAATCTGACAGTAAGTTTCATATCAGTGCACACACTACTGTCAAGTGAAAATTTAATTCTGGAACCATTTATCTCTTGTTTTTCTTATTTCTATACAGCTTCAAGTAAACTGATTTTGAGCTCCACTGGTACACTTTCTATCAAACAACCTCTTTCAAAAATTGCATCAAGACCTAAAGCTGCAGGATCGGTAGAATCAGTTCCATCAGCATCATTGTCCTCACCATCCTCTACTTCCATAACATCAATATCATCTCACAAACCTTCGAGAAGAATGGCAACAATTTCATTTTCTATTAGTATTTTTGATGCACAATAAATGGTACTTCTCTGCGAAACACTATTTACAGCCAGGAGAATCATGCTAACAGTAAAAGGAGCCTGACCTTTATGCAACTGGATGAATAAAGCTGGTAAAATACAACAAAAAAATCAAAGAAAGCAACAAACTACAACAGTGTAGCAGCACACAAAGGATACACATATGGGCAGATGGTACTCTAAAGTACAACAAGGTTTTTGGTTTATTTCACACATACACCCCACAGATTTAACAAAACAGGTAACTGAGAAGAAAAAAGTATGGTACTCTGTCATTTCTGCACTAATAAACACTAAAATAGCCAACAGCTGTATGACAGTAAACAAAACAAATATGGTACTTCCAAAGCTAACCTTCAGTAGTCACGAAGATCATACAAACATAGTTTTTAAATAGCAAATGAGAACAGAAGGCAGTGAAGTTTTTCCCACTGAAGGCAAACATGTATTTGAAGGTATTATCAGCTCAAGATGTGGGATATATATGTCCATTCAGAATAAACAATGATTAAAAGAGGTGGTATTTAGAAGCACCAACAGGGAATGAAGGGTTAAGTCTTCTAAAGCTCTTTTAAATTCTGATTCTCATACTGGATCCTGTATCTGTTCCCTATTAACTCCCACTTCCCCCCTCCTCATAGAGGCCTTCAATGTGCTCTTCCCACCTATCTGCTCTCTTCTTTGCATTTAACAGTGAAATTCCCATTGCACTCTAAATGTTATCACCATTGCTTTTAAATTCACTGAAAATTGTTTTGACTTTTCCATATGCTGAGTCAGACCTTCTGACAATAATTTTTTTTCGATTTCATCACATTTTTCATGTATTCATTTCACCTTAGTTTCCCCATACTTCTTATTTATTTCATTCCTAAGTGACTTGCATTTCTGTATTCCTGAATTGTCCAAAACATTTTTGGATTTCCTTCTTTTGTTGATCATCTGAAGTATTTATTCTGTTATCCATGGTTTCCTTGCAGTTACTTTCCTTGTACCTATCTTTTTCTTTCCAACTTCTGTGTATGCTCGTTTTAGAGATGGCCATACTTCTTCAACTGAACCGCCAATTGACCTGTTCATTATCAAGCCTGGGAATCACTTCATGATAGAAAAGAATCAATATTATTACAAATGTGTGTAGGAAGTGACTGTCTGTTAATTTTCAACTTGAATGACTGGAAAGAAATGAATATACAGTTTTTGGTCTACATCTAAACAGTCAGGGAAAGATCCACATTTGCAGTAAACAAACTTCACTTCACCTGTCTAATTGTTTGCCAGACTTTTGACAGAATTACTCACTGAGGTACTCTCATAGCTGATGAGGTTTTCAATACAGTCAGCTAACTTAAACACCAGCAAACCTCCACTTCGACAGCTGGTACCCGTTTCATACCAAGAAGTCCCTTCACCCGTGGTCATCACATCTGCAGTGACGAGAAGTCCCTCTCTAAATATACCGAGAGTCTCACTGAAGCCTTCACTGACCGTAATTATCCTCCCATCCTTGTACAAAAACAAATCTCCCGTGCCTTATCTTTCCAGTCTCCCACCACCTCTCAAAGTCCCACAGTACGACCACAGAGGAGCATTCCTCTTGTAACTCAGTACCATCTGGAGCTGGAGCAACTGAATTACATTCTCCGCCAAGGTTTCGACTACCTCTCATCGTGCCCTGAAATGAGAAATGTCCTATCCACTATCCTTCCCACCCCTCCTACCTTGGTATTCCGCTGTCCACTGAACCTACACAATATACTCATCCATCCTTACACAATCCTTGCTCCCAATCCCTTACCTCATGGCTCATACCCCTGTAATAGACCTAGATGCAAGACCTGTCCCATACATCCTCCTACCACCACCTGCTCCAGTCCGGTCACTAACATTACCTATCACATCAAAGGCAGGGCTACCTGTGAAACCAGTCATGTGATCTACCAGCTAAGCTGCAACCACTGTGCTGCATTCTATGTAGGCATGACAACCAACAAGCTGTCTGTCTGCATGAACGGCCATTGACAAACTGTGGCCAAAAAACAAGTGGACCACCCTGTAGTTGAACATGCTGCCAAACATGATGCCCCTCATCTCAATGACTCCTTCACAGCCTGTGCCATATGGATCCTTGCCACCAACACCAGCTTTTCTGAATTGTGCAGGTGGTAACTTTCCCTGCAATACATCCTACGTTCCCGTAACCCTCCTGGCCTCAACCTTTGTTAATCACTGTCCTCACCTATCCAGCCGCCTCCCTGTTCCCATTCCAGCACTACACAGCCGTCATTTCACCACCATACCCAGTCTTTTAATTTCTTGAATTTTTATTTTTATTTCTCTCCTTTCCACTACTTACCCCCTCCCCCATCCGCACTTTCTCCCCTACCCTCTGTCTAAACTTCAACACTTCACTGTCTGCCACTCCCACCATACTATCCACCACCCCCTCCCCACCCCAGCCTCCTCCTTACCCCCATCCAGTCGCCACTCCCATCATGCGCTGGTGCTGCTGCTCGCAGTGTAGTTTCAGCTCTCTGAGACTGCAGATGTGTGTGCAAGTTGCACTTGCGTGAGTAGGTGTGTGTGTGTGTGTGTGTCTACTGCTGACAAAGGCCTTAATGGCCGAAAGCTATGATTGTGTGAATCTTTTTATTATGCCTATCGCGGCTCAGCATCTCTGCTATATGGTGACTATCAACTTTCCTTCTCTCATATTGTTACATTCCATCCTGGATTTTCCATTGTTTGATTAACTTAATCTTTAATATTGCATAAACTGCAAACTCTAATATCTTATCTGATTTTTTAACCAACCAAAGTACCTTCTTATTACTTTTATATCCTGAAATTAAATTTTATTTACCATTTATTTTCATGCCGTTACAACATTTAAATGTATCTGACATTCAGTAAAATACCAATTTTTACTATGTTTTAATTCAGTCTGAAATTGCCATTAACTGCCACTAAAAATGTTTATATCTTTATCAACTGAAGTCTACTTTTCTCTGGGTTGGTTAGGTATGGCTATGAATGGAAAGGTTTCATTGAACATTTCTAGAAAGCTACTGAAAAATTTCATACAGTTCTGCTACTTGATAAGCAATTGTTAAAGCTGTATTTTAATTTATTACTAAATATGGTGAATTTACTTCAGACGCCTGCCAAATATGTTATGCTTCCCTGCACACAATTTATTATTGTTATGTGTTTTGTTACTGTTCTGTGTGTTCTTCCATCATCACCACCTGTATATAATAAGGTAAAAACATTTCAAAGTGTTAACACCACCATCTGACCCAATTCGAAGGGCTCTCAGTGGCTTTATTACACTGTAAACACAATAAACAATAAATTTGCCATTAAACTGAGTTTGTGAGACATTTTACAGGAGAAAACACAAATTTGACTTCACATTATTATGACATTCACTGCTGATATAAGCCTCCAATACACTTTTTCATGCATTATGGTCTTTCAGCAGTGTACATCTTGCTACTTCTGGTTTTTTTCTTTTTTTTCTAATGAAACTGCATGGATATTAATGAGCTAGGTTCATCATGCACATTCTCAACAAACTACTACCAACTTCTCACAGTGCCCTTTTTTTCATTTTATTGTTCTTTATCAATCTTAAAATGATTCAAGTGTATTCAAAGCATTCCCCAGAAATTATTTTGAGCTCTCTTTCATGAGCCCACACACAGTGTAAAGATTGTGATAACAAACTAGACTTCTTGACAGCAAACAATCCTGAGCATATGGTAAGCAGCTGTAACATAAAAATTCATCAAAAACAAATGCAAAATACAATATATCTAATTACAAAGCATATAAAAGCTCAGTAGACACCTTCCGAGAGACAATCTCTGTCCCTTCCGTACTAACTATGTAACCACTGCCCAAATGTGGCTTAAACTCAAAGAAATAGTGTTGATGACAGTTGAGCGTTTTATACCAAGTAATGAGAGATGAAAGAGATACGTGACTGTACATAAATCAGGTCAGGGGACTATCACAGAAACAATGGAAAAATACACACCAGATTTAAAAGAATGCAAAATCTCCCAAGATTGGCAAAGCTTTACAGATGCTCAGAACTTATAGTGAACTTCAATCTGAGCTACTTTTCACAGTTTCCACAATGTAAATCCATCTTGAAATCTGGCAGAAAATCTATAGAGAGTCTGGTTGTATGTTAAGTATACTAGTGGCAACGCACAATCAGTACCTTCATCCCAATGGTAATGTTTCCTTGACAGTACCACTGAAGCGGAGTTACTTGCATGTGTGTGAATGTGTGTTTGTGTGTTGTATAATGCAGAAGAAGGCCTTTTGGCCAAAACCTTAACTTGTTTGCAGACTTTTTGGTGTGCCTGTCTGTGACTCAGTGTTTCCACTATATAGTGAGTGGCAATGATTCTTTTCATAATATTGTCATTATTCTATCCTGGATCTTTCATAGTTTGAATTAATATTCAAAATTGGCATACAGTATCATGCGGCTGCCTCAAGCTTCTATTCTGGGGTTAAACTTTTTGCTAATCCAGGCAAATGGCTTATCTGTAAAGATAAATTTTTCAGAAGCTCAGTTGACCTAGTGCTCAATTCTACTAATCAAGGTACAAGGTAATTTCAGAAGATGATCAAGGAACATCAGTGACACACCAAACTGGAACAACCAAGCAAATCCGCTGTCACCGAGTCATATAGTCAAGAACTGAAGTACAATGAGACCAGAATCATAGCGCAAATTTAAGTTTCTGAGACAATGTAACTAAGCAATCTTATCAAAATAAAGGTGTCAGAAACCTAATAAACAGGGATGGATGGTTCAGTTTAAACAAGGCTATATGTCCAGCACTCGATTTATTAAGATCTTAGCCATCACTTCCATCAGAGTTGGGCACTGCTGAGAGTATTTGTGCTTCATGAAATATCCCTATCAGCTCTGAAAAATAAGAGAGCCTCAGTGATTGTAGTGGGCATCAGGAATCAAACTCTGCTATAATTCACAGCATGAGACTAATAATATTTCACAGTCTGGTTGGAATACAGGCAGCAAATACACATAACCACAAAACTCTCAGCACCTGAAGAAAATGGGTGGATCCGTTGTCAAAATATTGTGGATGAGATGGAAACTACAACTCAATCAGGCTATCAGGAGCACACCATTAAGTTTAAGATCAATTTAAAAAAACAGTCATGTAATGGTCAGTACAATGCCATGTTTTTTTTTTTAGTGGGGCATTGCTTTGTAACTGTAAACAGATTCATTCAGCAAAATATTGAGAAATCACAATTATCATCCATGGAACAGGCAAGTAACTAACTTACATAAATTGACTGTTATGATCATTTATAACTCCCTGGTTCATTGCTATTTGACTTTTTGGTTCTTAACTGTACCAAACTGAATTCTGAAATGTTCAATTTGAATTCATTTTAACCAGGACCAGGCTTCTGGAATACTGAGCAGTATCTCAGTAGAATCAGGATGTCTTTTCCCCCATTCTTCAAAATACACCCTTGTATTTTGAAAGATCGTTAATAAATGTGAGAAAATAGCCATTTCCACCAATAGATGCTGTCTCCACTGGCCACCACAAAAATCAGAACCTGGTAAGTCTAAGATGTTTTCAGATGCCTTTCGCAGTTTTGAATGGAAGATCGCATTGTTTCCCATCCACCAATCTTACAGATAAAATGCCATACGAATTTTGTTTGCACCTGTGGTCTAGGGGTAGCGTCTTTCATTCATAATCCCAACGTCTTCGGTCCCGGGATTGAATCCTGCTGCTGCTTAAGCTTTGATTAATAGTCAGCATTGGCCGCCGAAGAGTTCCGGAACAAGTAGTCACTCCTCATTCTGCCAATGGCCTTGTCAAAGAGGGTGGAGGAGCAGACAGAGGTTCAGGGCACTCTCTTGTCCTAGGAGTGAGAAACTGCCCCTAAAGGCGGAAGAATCAGCAATGCTTAATGGCATGAGGATACAGAAGGCAATGGAAACCACTGCATTAAAGACATGTATCGTGTATCCACAGGACATGTGGCCTGTAGCTGAAGAAGTGTCATGATGATCTGTCCATTGGCAAAAGATTCTGGAATAGTCCCCCATTTGGATCTCTGGGAAGGGACTGCCAAGGGGGAGGTTACCTTGAGAAAAAGATTGAATAATCAACGGAAGGATAACATTCTACAAACCAGGGTGTGGAATGTCAAAAACTTGAACATGGTAGGGAAACTATAAAATCTGAAAAGGGAAATGCAAAGGCTCAGTCTAGATATAGTAGGGGTCAGTGAAGTGTGAAGTGGAAAGAAGACAAGGATTTCTAGTCAGATGAGTATAGGGTAATATCAACAGCAGCAGAAAATGGTACAACAAGAGTAGGATTCGTTATGAATAGGAAGGTAGGGCAGAGAGTTTGTTACTGTGAACAGATCAGTGATAGGGTTGTTCTTATCAGAATCAACAGCAAACCAACACTGACAACGATAGTTCAGGCATAAGTAGTGATGTCGCAAGCTGAAAAGGAAAGAGCTAGAGAAAGTGTATGAGGATATTGAAAGGGTAATACAATATGTGAAGGGATATGAAAATCTAATAGTCATGGAAAACTGGAATGCAGTTTTAGGGGAAGGAGTAGAAAAAAAGGTTACTGGAGGATATGTGCTTGGGACAAGGAACGAGAGAGGAGAAAGATTAACTGAGTTCTGTAACAAGTTTCAGATAGTAATAGCATATATTCTGTTTGAGAATTGCAAGAGGAGGAGGTATACTTGGAAAGCTGGGTGATACGGAAAGATTTTGATTAGATTACATCACAGTCAGACAGAGATTCCGAAATAAGATACTGGATTGTAAGGCGTACCCAGGAATGATGAGATATGATTGAAGTTCTATAAGACTATAGATACAGCAATAAGGAATAGCTCAGTAAGCAGTACAGTTGAAGAGGTATGGACATCTCTAAAAAGGGCAAGGAAAACATAGGTACAAGGAAAGTAACTGTGAAGAAACCATGGGTAATAGAAGAAATACTTCAGTTGATCGATGAAAGGAGAAAGTATAAAATGCTCCGAGAATAACTCGGAATACAGAACTACAAGTCACTGAGGAACGAAATAAATAGAAAGTGCAGGGAAGCTAAGATGTAATTGCTGCAGGAAAAATGTGAAGACATCAAAAACGAAATGATTGTGGGAAAAAAAAAAACACACACAGCAAGGGTGATAACATTAAGAGTGCACAGGAATTCCACTGTTAAATGCAGAGAAGAGAGCAGATAGGTGGTAAGAATACATTGAAAGCCTCTATCAGGGGAAAGATTTGTCTGATGTGATAGAAGAAGAAACAGGAGTCATTTTAGAAGAGATAGGCAATCCAGTATTAGAATCAGAATTTAAGAGAGCTTTGGAGGACTTAAGATCAAATATGGCAGAAGGGATAGATAACATTCCATCAGAATTTCTAAAATCATTGGGGGAAGTGGCAACAAAACGACTATTCACGTTAATGTGTAGAATGTATGAGTCCGGCAACATACCATCTGACTTTCAGAAAAGCATCATCCACACAATTCCGAAGACAGCAAGAGCTGTTAAGTGCGAGAATTACCGCACAATCAGCTTAAGATCTGCTGAATGGAATGAACAGTTTAATGAGTACAGAGTATGGACTGAGAGTAAATTGAAGAAAGATGAAGGTAATGAGAAGTAGTAGAAATGAGAACAGTGAGAAACTTAACATCAGGATTGATGGTCATGAAGTAGACGAAGTTAAGGAATTCTGCTGCCTAGGCAATAAAATAATCAATGACAGACAGAGCAAGGAAGGCATCAAAAGCAGACTAGCAATGGCAAAAAGGGTATCCCTGGCCAAGAGAAGTCTACTAATATCAAATATCAGCTTTAATTTGAGGAAGAGATTTCTGAAAATGTATGTCTGGAGTACAGCATTGTATGGTAGTCAAACATAGACTGTGGGAAAACTGGAACAGAAGACAATTGAAGCATTTGAGATGTGGTGCTACAGACGAATGTTGAAAATTAGGTGGACTGATAAGGTAAGGAATGAGGAGGTTCTGTGCAGAATCGGAGAGGAGAGGAATACATGGAAAACACTGATAAGGAGAAGGAACAGGATGATAGGACATCTGTTAAGAAATGAGGGAATGACTTCCATGGTACTAGATGGAGCTGCAGAGGGCAAAAACTGTTGAGGCAGACAAAGATTGGAATACATCCCGCAAATAATTGAGGACATAGGTTGCAAGTGCTACTCTGGGATGAAGATGTTGGCACAGGAGAGGAATTCGTGGTGGGCTGCATAAAACCAGACAGAAGACTGATGGAAAAAAAGAATTTTGGTAGAGGAGGAAGCCTTCCACTACCACATTTGAAAATTTTTTGACTGGAGTGCATTGGTTCACATCCCCAAACCCATCACAATAAGTGGGATAAGAAGTCACAGAGTTGACATTTGTAGGCTACTACCAGGCAACCAAAGGCTATTGATAGGAAAAGTTGCCATGTAACTATCAGCACGTATGAAAATTTCCTGCAGGATGAGAATTTTCTAAGTTCAGAGATAGAGGAATGTAAGATCACCAACATTTAGGGACGGAACAACAATAATTTCTTCATGACAACTACACTTCACATACGGAAGATGAAATTAAATCAATAGACAGTGATAATGAATGCTTTTATGGTTTTGACAGTTATCCAATGAAAACTAAAGTTCAAGATAAGGATCATCACAATAATAAAAAAAAAAAGATCCTATGGTTCATCAAGGGGTTACACTCTACAGCCAATCAGGGAACCAAAACCCAAGAAATGGCCTGATTGCCTTACTTAGTTCTTGCAAGGACTTCTAAATGAAGTTATTGATGTCAAAGAGGCCTTGGAAGGGATAAATAAGGAAGACAGGAAAAATGCAAAAAAATTATTCTTTTCTCTAGTTCTCAATGACACACTTGGCTCAGAACCAGGCAGTTCGGGCAATAAGTGGTGTAAGTTCACGAACCTTTTGTCGACCCCTGTTCACTGGTCTGGGTATTTTGACATTGGCCTCTCAATATGCATATTCCTTACTGTCATTTCTTGTTAACAATATTAGCTTATTCCCAAGAATAAGAAGCTTTCACTCGTTTAATACCCGGCAGAAATCTAACCTGCATTTGGATCAGACTTTCTTAACTCTTGTGCAGAATGGTGTGCAGTATACTGCTGAATCCATTTTCAACAAGCTACCACTCGAATTCAAAAATCTTAGCAGTAATCTACGCACTTTCAAATCGAAACTGAAGAGTTTCCTCATGGGTCACTCCTTCTATTCTGTCAAAGAGTTCCTTGAAAAATTAAGCTGATTCTTGTTGTATTGTTGATTGTGTTTACTTTAAGTTATGGATTGAATTTTTTTGGGTTCACAAACATTTTATTTTTATCTGTTATTACTTTTATGTTGTAAGTTCATGTACTGATGCGTTCCATGACCTTGGAGATTTGCTTCTCAATTTGGTCCTACAGAACTTGATGTTTAAATGAAAATAAGAAGAAGAAGGTAGTGCTACTCTGGGGACACAAACCTCTCAAGGCTAAGTGGGTAATATAGATAAAGCCCGGGACTGACAGTACACCAGAAACATTTTTAAAGTACATCTAGTGGTAAAAGGGCACTCTTAAGTTTAAGGTGTTAATTATCAGGAAACTTTCACACCAGTGGTCCAGCATGTATCCATTACATATATCTGAGCTACAGCAGCTCAAGGCAACCTGGAGATTGGTCATGTTGATATCACCACTGCCTATCTCTATGGAGATGTAATGGGATATATGTATGTCACTTAATGGGGACATTTTTGCAGCTTCTAGAAAAGTATGGAGGCTGGAGAAATCTGTTTATGGACTTTTAACAGGCTACTTGGAATTGGAATAAAAAAATTGATGAGGTGCAAAGAAAACTGAAATTGATCAGATCAAACACTGATCCTTCTCTCTATTTGCAGAGAGATTGAAACAGAGTAAGCTAGAACTATCCCACCTGCTGTTATTGCACTCCTATTATAATAATTTTTTCTAATTTTTCATTTTGAGTTTAGTCATACACATGTACATATGTAGTGTATGCCCAAAGTATGCTGACTATAATAATGTGTTTAGTTTTTCTGGAGACCATGCTAACTAAAATCAATGAATAATTGAAATTATGACAACGGCATGTATAGACAGATTTTCAGTGAACTATCAACTGTTCTGGAAATATTGGTGCATACCCTTAGAAAGCTAGGAATCCAGACTTACAGTAACATCTTTTAATTTTTCAGGAACTAATTAACTTAACAGATAAGTGGTATTAAAGATCAGACAAATCCAAAATTACTGTTGTCTTTTGTGCCACTGTACCTGTGTAATTCTCAAGTTTATCACTATACTTTGGTTGAAATAATTTTTCTGCACCAGATGACATACTCCAGTAATCAGTTAAGGCATTAATTAAGAATTTGGTTAAATTATCATAATTCCAGATATGGAAACTCTACTTGTATATAGGCAACCCAAAGTGTAGACACACAAAATAGTTTGTACTTTACTAACTCCTACTGTGTAGATGAAATTATTGCCTGAATGTACAGCTCAAAGATTCCCATAAATTTCCCAAGATGTCTTTATGTCAGTTTGTAAATATCCCTTCCAACCCACAAATCTTCAGTTCTGGGATAGATACCCAATATTTCGATAATTGTAAATCACATGTGCAGTATGAAACAGACAGCACTCTGTGTAGCGTGGATCTCATGTACTAGTACACAATTAACATCTTCGTGAATGTTCACACCAATTGTGTAGTAAAGTTGGTGCATAGAAAGTACTCACTAACATTTCAATGAAAGTTAGCGTTCATTCAAATCGAGTTCTTCAGTAGAGCCATCATATCTCAAGCAATTAATTTGTCTGCGTCACTTTTGTTGTTAACAACATGTCTCAGTTAAACTTCTAGGTGAAATTCTTTGGTTGTTGCAAAGATAAACTGTGTTTACCATATTGTACTTTGTAATGCGTATTTTGACCTAAGAGGTGTTGAAGGGATTACCCACATTTCACCCCTTCTTTTGATGCCTCCCTGATGGGGGTCAGGACCACAACAGCCAGCCTTTAAATCGCATCATTTTCATATCGGTGGTTGAGGAATAAATTTCAGACACACAGCCATTCAGATCTGACATGGAAAGGTCTTTGGACGTGATGTAAAATGCATCAGTGAAACTACACTTTTCGTTGGGGATTTGATTGTTACACATTTTGCAGTCAAAAACAACAGTTCACTATGTGACCAGTAACAGGACAATGTCAGCAGAGTTGAATGTTGTCGAGAACATTGCCCTGTTGCTCGTCACACTGTGAACTGTTGTTTTGGACTGCAAAATGTGGGAGAATCAAATCCCTAACGAAAGGAGTAGTTTCATTGATGCACTTTACATCACTTCCAAAGACCTTTCCATTTCAGATCTGAATGGCTGTGTGTCTCAAATGTATTCCTCAACCATAGATATGAAAATGGTGTGATTTGAAGGCTGGCTGCTGTGGTTCTGGCCGCATCAGGGAGGCATCAAAAGAAGGAGTGAAATTTCGGTAAGAGCAGGTATGACGACCTTTCCATCATGTGATATGTGTATGGTGGCACTGGGCAGAATTGTGGTGAAATTTGATCCTAGAGTGACACATTAATCCAACTTACACCTCACATATACTTCCGAGCTCTGGCCTTTTTTCTGCACATGTTGACATGTTGCTGTCTGAAGCATCGCCGAACCCAAGGGTGATGGTGGAGGGCACCATGCTTTTGCACCATTACAGAGAAAGGTTATAGGCACTTTGAGCCAAATTTCAAACTTATGCATCACAATGGAAGACAATTAAAGGGTGTTAAAAAATGACTGCCCCCTTTTTTTGCATATTGTAGCATGGAGATCTGCATCAAACCAGTCTCTGGACTGGAGACCACAACAACAACAACAACAACAACAGATGCACTACCAAGAAGAAGGCTTGAACCAGGTTAGTACCAACACAAGATGGCACCAAACTAGTCATTGATTTATATGCTGATGATGTGCTATTATTCTCAAATGACAGAGGTATTTCGAATCAAATCAATTTTTTTTTAAGTCTTAGGACCAATGAACCAATGCCTAGGTATGGAAAGTACATGAAATCATGGAAAAGAAAAAAAAAGGAGCTTCCAAGAATCCCATGCCATAAAAGTTCTGGAGAAATTTGGAATCAATGAAGCCAAGCCATTGTCAACATCACTAGAACTCTGTTTGAGCTATGAGGCAGCCAGATCAACTTGTATGAATGTACCTTATCAGGAGTCAAGTCTTCTCTGTACATCCTGTCTCCAGATCCGACATATGCTTTGCTGTCAATAAACTTAACAGATATAATTAGTGTTTTAATAAGGGCTGTTAGTTGCTAGTAAAAAGAGTGTTTAGATACTTAAGGGGCTCCATGGGCCTCAAGCTACAATTTTCTAGAGTTTGCAATAAACAAATAATGACCTTCAGTGATGCAGATTGGGGAAATAAATCAATGGAAGATACACTGTAATTGAGTCATGCATAAAGTATGAAATTCTTTAATTTTGTGGTCTAGCAGAAAACAAAAGCCTGTTGCACATTCTATTTGTGAAGCTGAATACAGTACATGAAATGGCACCACCTATTAAAGGTTTATTGTGATTAAGATAACTTATGTCTGAAGTAGATCCAAGTAGTCTCGTTAAGCCACCTAATATACATTGTGGTAATAAAAGAACTATTCAGTTAGTCAAGAATCTAATGATAAATTCTAGATCCAAACATACTGACATAAGAAGGAATATTTAATTAGGTATTATTAACTTGCAGATCTGACCTCTGAAGAAATGTTAGCTGATACTTTCACAAAATACTTACTGAAGCACACCCAGGAGGGGTAGGGGATAGGTGGTACATAACCTTGAAGCTGGTTTGCTTGGATATCATGGTCCCTGAGTGGTACACCACTGAGCTCCCACTTAGCATTTATTTTAATGTCAAAGCAAAAAGTACATACATCGATACTTGAACAACTGTTGTGTTAGGAAATACAAATAGTTTCAATTAAATACGTATTTGCATTAAATTTTTTGTCTCAAGCAAATTCAGAGCACTTACACTTTTCTTAAAAAGGATATGAGTCCACTAATTCCAGAGAGCAGTCTCGATTGTACCTCCACATAGAAATTTCAAACTATTTTCATTAATATTTTTATCCATCCTAAACAGACATGGCTAACTAACAGTAAAATGAACAGTGTGTGTGTTTGTGTCTGTTATTGTTTCTATCAATGTACCAATGCTTTCATTTGGTAAGTTACAGAACCTTTGTTTTTAGATATATTATTCCCACATGGAATGTTTCCCTCTATTATATTCACAATATAAATTTAAAATAGATATCACTTGGCAAGATGGCCACGGCTGACTCAAATTCAGTTGAGCAAATTTAGTTAGTTCAAGAACACCAATATTTCATTCATTAATAACACCAATTTCTTCCAAAAATGTTAGTAATCCAAAATGTTAAACAGTCAATTAATTTTAGCAGAATGCAAGACATAATTTTACTGAGGGAACAGTCATGCTTAACTGGCAGTACCAGTAGATGAATATGCAAATTTTCTTTAAGCAAGGATGGCCATGACAGATCAGTAGAAACAGTTAACATAAATATTTAAAGGGAGATATAACATAGCATTAAGCCAGAGGGAGTAAGTGACCAACAGCTAAGTAAATTAAACAATAAAAAGAATAATTTACTAAAAGAATGTCCGTGGCTAACTGGCAGTATCAGTATATGAATCTGCAAGTTTCATTAAGCAAGGAAGATTGAAACTGACCATTAAGAAGACACAGAGGGGTTACAGACATTGGCTGCAAGCAGGCATTGACTGAAAACAGGGGGAAAAGTTGAAAACTTGAGTCAGGCCAGAATTTGAACCCAGATCTCTGGCTTAATAGGCAGATTCTCTGACCACTAAACCATCCAGACACAGTGGTGATAACTGCACGGTCTACCCCTTGTGCACCACCCATTAGACTCAAATTCTCAACTTACCCACACATTACCAATGTACTGCCTCTTACCCATTATCCTCATCACTTGTGGCATTTCACCAATTCCCATATGATTTGGAGCTGGTGTGCATCTCATCGGCTATGAAGAGATCACTGGTTGCCTCGCTGTTAAATTAAATGTTTAAAAGGAAATATAATATAGTACTAAGCAAGAAGGCATTATTAACCAACAGCTTAGTAACTTACACAATACAAGGCACAATTTCACTAAGAGAATAGCCATGACTAACTCGCAGTATCAGTATGTGAATGCACAAATTTTCATTGAGTAAGGATGACCAGGACTTATCAGTAGAAACAGTTAAATTAAATTTAAAAAAATAGCATAGTATTAAGCATGTGGGCATTATTAAGCAACATCTAAGTACGTTGAACAATGTAACGCATAATTTTACTGAGAGAATGGCCATCACTAACTGGCATTATGAGTATATAAATGTACAAATTTTCATTAAGCAAGGAACAGCCATGAATGACCAGTAAAAACTGTTAGATTAAATATTTTAAAAGGAAATATAAAATAGTGTTAAACAACCTTAGTTACTGACCAATGACTAAGTAAATGAAACTTCTTCAGAAAAATGGCTCTCACTGGCTAATGCCAAACACACAACAATTTTAGGGAATTAAGGCTGGAGTATCCTTTAAGCAACAACAGCTGGAACAAACTGTCAGTTAGACAAAGCAGGAAATGTCAGTTACAATTAACTTTCTGAACAAACAGCCACGATAACCCATGGAAGAACAATTACTATTGCCGCTGAGGGTGGTGGATTCAATGCCTGTCAAGGTGAAACAATTATATGAATGTGTGGTGTCTGTCTTTTCAGACACCTTCAGCACAGATGCACAGTATGTTTGGCCTCCTGTGAGAAGAACAAAGTAGTATTCGTGGAGGACATGAATGGGGACTACGGTAGGTGGTGCTAAGTGGGAACGGGGGTCAGCTGGGAGGTGTGTTGAGATAATCTATGCAATCACGATAAACACTGTACCTGGATGGCACAGTGGTTGATGCAACTGCCTACTAAGCAGCAGATCCCAGGTTTGAATCCTGTTTTCACCCCCTTTTTTCTTGGCGCCACTTGTTCTACATAAAATCCCAATCCAACTGACAGCAATAGTTCCATTCCTTTCCTTTCTCTCCTTTCCACCTTCCATTTACATAATATGTATCACAGCTGCGGATTCCGTGTGGTGTCTGGTCTTTCAGACAGATCCAAAAGAACAGACACCATGCATTCATAGAGTTCATAACAATAAGTTTTACATTCTAGTGTTGCTCTTCATAGCTTACCCACTGGATCAGACTGCAAATCTGAAAGTATCCATATGACACACGAACAAGAAGTTGAACTTAGTCCTTTCAAAGTGTTCAGAACACAATGCAATTGGGTATTTGTGTGTGAGTGTAGTGTTTCACTAGGATATGATAACGTACAACCAGTGACAGCCCAGCACTAACAAGAGTACATCCACGAACTCTAAAGATGAAAAGTTCAAAAGGAATAAATGCAACTTCTTTTTTATGTGCCATGCATCGCATAATATTTCCTCCACTCATTCCACTGTTTGCATTCCACCCAGGATTTTCAAATGGATCAAATGGCTCTAAGAACTATGGGACTTAACATCTGAGGTCATCAGTCCCCTAGACTTAGAACTACTTAAACCTAACTAACCTAAGGAGATCACACACATCCATGCCTGAGGCAGGATTCGAACCTGCGACCATAGCAGCAGCGCAGTTCCGGAATGAAATGCCTAGAACCGCTCGGCCACAGCAGCCGGGCCAGAATTTTCCATTATCATATTAATCATGCATATCTCATTATTTTCTGGTTTTATTTCTGTAGATAATTCTTTTTCAGGTGTACAACAGTTAACTTATTCATTCTACCAGACTGAATAGAAACAACTAACACCCTTCACATCATTTCTAAGACACACTATGGACACTACAGCGAAGTCCATGAAATTTTTAACTTCAAATATCATTTGCATAGAAGTCTACAATGAAGCAGAATAAGTTGGAATCTCCCAGCAGCTCTCAGTGCAAAATTTTTAATAATAAATTTTTTCTCCTTTTACTTATTTTTCAGTTTATGTACAATTTCTGTGTAATATACATGTGGTGGGTGCTCAAATATTTCAGAGCCTGAAATCAAACAATGGAAAATTCAGGATAGAATAATGACAATATTATGAAAAGGATTGACTGCTGCTCACAACATAGCGGAGATGTTGAGTCACAGATAGGCACAACAAAGACTGTTAAACAACCAAGCTTTTTGCCAAAAGGCCTTCTTCAGAATTGGACAAAACACACACACAAACACACACACATACACACACACACACACACACACACACACAAAAAAAACCACTGTCTCGGTTGACAGTCTCTGTTGAGCCTATCTGCAAACCATCTCTGCTATAAGGTAAGTAGCAACCTATCCTATTCATAACATTGTCAAAGCCTTAACTGTGTTTTTCCCTGCTTGAATTCATTATGCAAGTGATTAGTTTTAATGGATCTAGTTTTACTGAAAACTTGGCTAATCAAAGGATACAAATCATTGAGCTTTTTATTAAAGATGACACTGCAATTTTCATGTGAACTAATATGTGTTTATGGACACAGTGACATCACCCACTAGAAAGACTGGTTTTCCAATGTTTCAGTAATATGTTTCAATTTCTGTGAAACTAATTAACTTATGACATAACTAACATTAACGTTTGTGACCACCTACATATTCCATTGCGGGTTTTGCCCCCGTCCTTGTTAAATTCCAACCTTTGCCATTATACTTTTGTTGGTCTGTTTTATACACGAGTTCACATGATTCACTAACTGATTAAGCTGTTAATTAAGATTTTTGCATAATTTTCAATATAGTGCTTGTATGTGTAAATGGGATATTGCCAATAAGAAGGCATAAAATGGTTTCATAATCATTTCTAAATTCCTAAACAACCACATATTGCACTAACCAAGTTACTATTAATGCTTATAGTTCATACTAAACAGAAAAATCTAACCTAGCCATTTTTCAAATGACTGTATAGTTTTGGAGATGCAGTGCATTCACAGGCCAGTCTTCACACATACACCAACCAACATTTTCAGTCTAGGACCAGCAAGCATTCACCCAACACCTATGCAGGATCTTGAGAAACCATGGCTAATCTTGGTTGTGTTAAAGTCAATTCTTGCATTCAAAACTTATCTTTATATACAATGTTTCTATGTAGAAAAGTTGTGGCTCACTATTAATAACACAATTCAATGTTTCTGAAGTTCATATCGAACATGTTTATGGGGATCTTTCGACTGTGTACATATGAATGACTCGTATGTGTTGGTTATATGATGATCTTTTCTTAAGTATTGACTGTATTAATTCTTTTGAATTGATGCAAGTTGTTTACTTCAGACTGGTATTGTGTTCTGCACTTTATGTTTACTCATCTTGGTGACTGTCTCAAAAATTAGAGTTTGTGGACCATTTACTGTGTTCTTCAAATATTACATCTAAAAAGGACTGTAGCTTCCGACAGTGCTTAGGTTATTAATGCCACATTGGTGTGTAGTGAAGTGCAGAGGTTTGCATAAAAACATTTGATGTAAAACTGAATCTCGTCATCATAATCTTTGTGGTGGTAATAATTGTGAAAACACAACACATCACATGGAAATATGTGTGGTATACATTATCTGCACAATTTCTAAAAATCAATTGTCAGCTATTCTACAAGACTTTGATCATTGAGGCTCTGAGGGCTTAATGAACAATGCAGGCAGGCACCAGTGCAACATCACGGAGAGATCTGGTGATTAAATACCAAGACTCTCTATGTAGATTATAGTAAACCCTATTAAGTCTAACTCAAATATCATTTATGTGAAAGTCTACATGAAGTAGAGAACAGGTGTTAAAATTGATGACAGTGGCTTTGTTAGGAAATAAGGAAAAACAGTATAACAACAATCATTGTGTGCAAAGAATTATAGAAAGTTTTATTCCACTGTTTCCATCAGCAGGTAGTATCAGAGAACATATATCTGGATTGCAGAATCCTTGACATCAGACAATACGGCTTGCTTAAAGAAAACAACAAAATAGGTTTTCTTCTTGAAATAATATGAACAATGAAATGTTGAGTTTTATGCCCGAGCTACCTACATGACAAATGATCACATCAACTTATTGCATCTGAGGTCACAGCAAAAATGAATGCTCAACCTTAAAGGCTGAAAAAACAAATGATGTTTAGATAGCACATATCCACATAGTATGCAATTAAATTACATGTTTAACATTTATATACATCACAGCCAAAGTTATGAAATTATTGACCATTAGAGGTTGCAGCTGCAAAACTATAATATAAATAATGAAATTATCTTGGGCTTCCATCCAGGTGGCTGAATCAAAATGCCCCACAAATACATGTCCAAATGTTCCATGCTGCATTGCGAGCTGCAGCACTGTGTTTGTCCGATGTACTGGCAGTACCACTTGCAAAGCGTGCTGTATACACCGGGTATTTTCAGTTTCAGTTTGTCCTTTACTAAATCAAGCATAGATTTTGTTTCTTGTGGTGACAAAGATGGTCTCAGTGTTGTTTTTCTGACAATTCTCACAATCTTTATTGAGGGAGGCCCAATATAGAGGATAAGTGCACCCATTTTGACAAAACACATCTCTAAGGTGTTACATTCTTTGTCACAAATGGCCTGTACCCTATGCAATGGAATTGTTAGAGTATGTACTACTGTGTTGGATGATGACAGCTTGTTACATGAAGATATTGATATGTATTGGTCTTCTTCTTGTAGACTGCTTTTCTTATTATTAGAATGTCCAAAAATGGACGACTTTCATTTTGTTCTAGCTCCACTGTGAACTCGTATGTTTTGGTGGACACTTTTCAGATGGTCCAGGAACTTATTCAGGGTCTCTCTGCCATATTTCTACAGAGTGAAAGTGTCATCTGTGTAACGGATAAAAGTATTTAATACCCAGCACCACTGATAATGAGAAAACAACAACTTTGCTTCACAAGTCAGCGCTAATGAAAAAAGATAGGAAGCAGCTCTATCCAGTACCTCCACGCTTGTATGGACTGCTTAAGTTCTTAAAGAAGGTTTCCCACTGTGTCCTATAATGAACATTAATAATGCACCCACATATGAGGTGGCCAAGTATCTAGCCTCACTTCTGAAACCGATAGTGGGACTCTCCAGTCACTGAGTGAAGAACTTGGCTGATTTTGTGGCCTTCTTGGAAGAGATGTCGCTACAGAAGGATGATCTCCTGGTGAGCTTTGATGTGACATCTCTTTTCACATGAGTACCACTTCAAGATGCCTTGGTACTCTTTAACAGATCATTTTGAGCCCAAAACAGTGAAGCAGTTTAAACATATAATAATCACGATCTACTTCAAATGCAGTGGGGAATTTTATGAATAGGCTGACAGAGTAGACATGGGCTCACCACTTGCCCCTTAGACAGCCAGTCTCCACATGGGACACTGTGAATAGATGGCACTAAAACCTGCATGGCTCAAACATAAAAACTTATTAAATTATGTAGGTCACAGTTTTATTGTGTGGGAACATGGAAGAGAGGCTTGAACAAGTTCTTGAACCATATGAACAGCATCCATCAAAATATACAGTTCACAATGGAGCTACAACTCAATGGGTGAATTCCATTTTTAGATATTTTAATAATAAGACAAGCGGATGTACATGCAGTATACAGATAGAAGCCCCACACAGATCTGTACCTTCATGCAAAGACCTGTCATTTGGTGCAGCAGTACACTGTTCTAACCACTCTAGCACACAAGGCACATGCCATATATGACAAAGGCAGCCTTTCAGCTGGGTACAGCGAAGTGCAGATTAGATGTGCACTGAAGAAAATGAATCGTACAGTCTCTGCAATATAGAGGAAAATAAAGAGGTAGAAAAACTTGCTTTATCCTCTACATTGGGGCTCTCTCAGAAAAATTGTGAGAAATCTTTGGAAAAAACAACTCAAGGCCATCTTTTGACTACATGAAAAATGCAGGATATGCTTGGATCAGTAAAACTAAAGCTACAAATATCTAGTATATGCAGCATTCCTTGCGATTATGGTCACAAGCACACTGGGCAAACACAGCACTGCATCTTGCAAAGCTGCATGGAACATATTAGATGCATACATTGGTGTATAAAGATGAATCAGCAGTGGCAGAACATAGCCTCAATGAAGGACGAACTTTTGAATTTAAGTAAAACAAAAATGTTGTGATGAGCTAGCGGCTTTTGGGAGAGTATCATCAAAGAATCCACTGAGATAAGGTCCAATGAAAACACAAGGATGAGGGTTATCAGCTAAGTTCACCATGGAACCCTGCATTAGCAGCTTTACACCAAGAATGCATCCAGTTGTTGATGCTTCGTGAGTCTGGGTGAGACTGAAACCTGTGTATGGGAAATGGGGTAGGGAGAGTCAGTCACCACTCAGGGATATATATACGAGATGCCCACACAATCTCGACACTTCTCCAGAAGATGATGAGAGTGACACTCACTGAAACATCACAGAATTTCAACTCATCCATCTGGACAGAAGCCGGAGATGATTTCATCAGCAGTATACGCCACAAATGGACATTCAAATATAAATGGCGTGTATCTGCAATAACCTAATACACCCCCCCCCTCCCTCTCCCAAAAAAAGTCTCCCCATTGTACAAATGAAACATGAATTATCTTGAGCATTACACGTTTTTTAAAAAAAAAATCAGCAAGTCCTTATTATTACTCCATTTACAAATTGTAGAATTTTTTGTCTTAAACACTAACAGTAATGTCAACGTGCTACTATATATTTCCATTATCATTAACAATCTATGAACAATTTTTTCATGCTGCCATATACATATTAATTTCTTAAATTACATTCAACAGTAGGAAGGCTCCATACACTATTCACTACCTCCTTTATTGTATAGGCACTGTTCAATGTATCTCAAACGATATATTGGTGAATAATCTTACAGTACACTATGACAACAAACATAACTTCTGGAACACCAATATTTATTACACAAATGATGGTCTGCTCTTTTATAAAGACAACAAAAGATTATTATAATTATTAACTTTGGAGCTTTTGTTGGTTTCTACAGGAAGGATAAGGCTATAGAAGTAGCTGGCATGGCAGAACAGAACAGAACGAGAGCCGTAAAAGACTGCTGTAATTCTGTGATCAACATACGATGATGATAAAATTGTACATCAAAGTTGCAAAATTGAAGACAGTATATGCGTACAACTACTGGTAACCTCAGCAAGGTATAGAGACGTTCCATTTTAGGCAGGGAATGTTATGAAGCCAAGTACCATCAAGCCATAGTTGTCTGGATCCAGATCTGGACAGTTGTGGCTAAGGATAGTATGAGGTTCAAGAAAATCAGAAAATCATTAAGAGTATAGGGAAAATAGAAATTCCATATAATTAAGAAATCACACACAACTTAAGATGAAATACCTGGAATTTGAACCAGATAAAGTATGGGAGTTTAAAGGCTGTAGATGAGGTAACAGACGAGACAAAGCTGCAGCCAAGAAAATCTTGGTTGACATAAAGAGATACTAGATCTCATACAGACCAGAAAAAAACCTAAGCAGAATAGTCTGAAAGCTTACATGAGAATTACTAAATCTTATTTTATATATGTACACATAAGCAACTGAAAAGCGGGCACCTGGTACTGCAGAGGATACCCTAAATATGGCATTCTTCAAAGTAAAGTAATAACAAGATTTACAAAGGAAAAGACAAAAAATGGATCCTACCAACTGACAGCAAAGAAATGTGCATGCTGGAAAAAAATCCACACAAGATATGTATAATGATTAAGAAATCACGAAAGCTCAGGAAACTTTCCACTTTCACCAAAGATGAATTTGAGCACGTTCTGCACAAAATGATGGATGCAATAGTAATGGATATCAATGACATAGAATAAGAATTTCTAAAAATAAGGAGATTGAGAAGTGATTAATCCCTTGTTCCAAATAATTATCAACTGCTTTGAAGAAGAGGAAATTCCCAAAGACTGGTGTCAGAGTAAAACAACTGTCTTATTGAAAAAAGAAAATATCAGCAGTAGTAATTATAAAACAATAACTCTATTATTTTATACACCAAAGGCATTGCTATGTAATAAATGTAATAATGAACCAAAAAAAGGTAAATTTTGCTTAAAGAATGATGGATTTGATTCGGCATGAGAACTGTGACAGACATTATAATCATTGTGGATAATACTAGAGAGTCGACAGGCAACAAAAAGAAAGACTTCAGCAGTTTTTTACTGATTTGCAAAAGAACTTTAATGTGCTATACTGGAACTGACATTCAACCTTAGGTGGAGAATGAGAATTGATGAGAATGATAGAAGGTTCACCAGGGAACTACACAGGAAGCAGAAGACATAACTATTTAAGGAAGAACTATATTCAGAAAAAAAATCAGATAAAATTGCCCCCTTTCACCATACTTGATCAACATATTTACTGAAGAGAGTATTAACATTTTAAAAGTGAAAACAAAGTGAATTAAAATAAAAGAAGAAACTTTCTATTGCATGTGACTCGATGAAAATATTGCTTTAGTGGCACATTCAGAAAAATATACGAACAGAATGCTGAAAACATTCACACCTGCAGTGAGTCAACAAATCACTACAAATGTGGTACTTTGATAATCAGCAAGTGGACAAGTTAAAAAAGTTTTACTGTTTAGGGAGCACAAATTCTGATGATAAAAAAGTGTTGTGGAAATTGTGGGTAACTACTGCCAGATGTGCATCCCAAGTGAAGGAAAGTCTCTTAATGAATATATACATCAACATCAAGGCAAAGAAAGTGTTTGGAATTTTCTTACTTGAGATGTGAGAGCTGTCAATGAGTAGAATAGATAAACAGAGGCTAGAAGCAATGGAAGTATGAATACGAATGAAGGTCATCATAATGAGCTGAATTCATGTTAAGGCCTATCAGGAAACCTTGAAGTGACATATGAGATTAAGTGATATTGTTGCAATGATAGAGCTAAGCCTTTAGAAAATAATTATCATGAGGATCATGTAATTTATATCCTGTACTCAGGAGATGGAAACTTTCATCACATTGCAAAATGAAATACATTGAAAAACAAAGTAGTGTATAGGTAGCAGCCCTTCTAGGATGTGCATCTGTCTAGTTTATTCATATGAGCTGCAACAAACAAGTAGGACATCACTTCATCAGGCTACTTCATATAAAACAGTGTAATACATACTTATTTTTCTACTTATTTATCCATAACAATAATACACAATAAACTCTGGCTTCACAAAATAAAAAACTATATAAGCTTAAAATTCATATAAATCAGGAGTATCAAAATCTCCATACAATTTAACTGGGACTAAAATGATACCATACTTGACAACATGCACTTTCAGTGAAAATTTATTTGTTTGATTGCCAAACCCGAGCAAAGATAGACAAAAACATGTAGTTGCTTTTTGCATGAGTTATTTTCTTTCTTTACTTAAGTTTAACTTTCTGACACACACACACACACACACACACACACACACACACACACACACAATATATATGAGACTGTTTCTCAGTATCTCCTTAAACTTTATAAGGAAGTTACTGACAACATAGAGAAGAATATGAAGTCACAGAGAAAACTATGTAATTGTTTATATACAAATGGTACCTGAGTGCTGGGAAACATTGTAATCTACAGTTTTTATTGCTTGGATTTTATTGCCTATAAAGTTGTATTAATGACATGTACTTTTTGCCAAAAAGAGTGAATATTCTACAGTGAGATAGTATATGGAATTTGATATTTACATCATTAGATTATTCACGGATTTTGAGACTGACTATGTGCCAAAATAATGTCATACAAAGCAATACAGCAACAAGATTAATTTGTCTGGTGTTATAAACAGTGTGAGACATACGAATAAAAACAATAAAAAATAATACTTTAGGCATATATGCCATACTGGGCATATTTTACCTTCTTTGTTACAGAATGAATTGAAATAAAATATCAATATCTTTCATTTACAAACCAGTTGTCATTTTCAGCTTTATTTTTAGAAAATCAGTCTTCTATCGTTTTATATTTGCAGTTATTTCCTGATTATTACCAACACTATCTGACTGGAAAGATACAATTTTACGTTCTGTTTTCATAAAGTTATAAGGCAGTTTATTTATGAGTTATACCAAAATGTAACAGGACATGACATGACACTGCTACATTATTCATTTTTTAATTATTAGAATAACAAACAACACAACAGGAGTTAAAACATATTTTGCCAAGGAAAACAAAGTCCAGAGCTTATATTTTTTTCTCAAAATGTATTACTGAATGTAGATACATGTATGAGTAAAGGTACACACATGAATCCATATCCATGTTATACTCACTACAAATTTCTCTGAATTTGGTTTTCCACACACCAACAATATTTTTGTGGACAATAGCTCATAGAAGTTGGCATTACCCACTTACATTACTATATATTGTACATTAATTTTATGCATAGTAATTACATAATTGTTGGATTTAATGAAGTAAAGGAATGTATTGCAGATTTTGCAACAGCAATGTAGACACCAGTGTAACAAATATGATTTTTTAATGTGATGTTTAGTATCCCACAGACCAAATGAATATAAGTGTCATACACAAATCCAAATAGTAACAACAGTTATAGGAAATGAAGGTAGTGATTCCTCCATGGCTACTCCCATGGAGGAGAAATAATAAACTTAGATTGTGGAATGTTATTTCCTTTCCATTCTCTCAGCTGTCATTCTCAAATATCTTACTATAACTACATTTTCAGTAAAGCTCTAGACTACATTTATCCAAAACCTTTATTCTCTTATGAACATAGGTGCATGTAAGTGACACCCCCCCCCCCCCCGCCCCCCTCAAATCCCCCATCGCACCACACACCCACTGCGCTGGCACTTTCAAAAACTTGTTGCAACTTTCTTACTGATGGCAAATATAACATAACTGGATGCACTCTATGTGACAATATTGCTATTAGTTGAGCAGGTATCTGCATTTCTTTTATGGATTGATTATTTCTAAGAACGCCTTTGGTACTTTTCCTTTCTGATTGCCTCTCTCTCCCATGAAATAATCTGTTTCATCAACAGAAATTTCACAAATGGTGATCACCTGAAAACAGAAAAACAAACATTTTGACAGTGTAATTGATGGTCATGGTTGGGGCAGTACAAAACAGTAGTAGTTTTTATCACCAAACATCATTGCCAATAGGTTGACACACTAAGTTTTGTACTTGAACTGTTAATTTGCACAACAACTTAAGTCTACATTTCCAAGGTTTTGAGTTATGGGCACAGCAATGTTCGAATACCCAATTCACATTGCTTAATACCAAAATGACTTTAGTCTGTAACTTCTCTACATTATTTACAGTAACAGAACATTCGTGTTTACCAGCAAAACAGCCTTAGTCCAGGACTTAAGCTGGTAAAAGGTCCATATTACATTTGTTTGTGTGGTAGACCTGTGATACATATTCTGAAAACAAAAATGCCATCTAATAGCAGTGCTTTATGTATTGGTTTTATTAGAAATGAAGAAAATAATGACCAAATGAGGAGGAAAGGACTTAAAAGGGGTGCAGAATACAAGACAGCTACAATAAAAATGTGAAACAAATACTAACAAAGAGATAGAGGGGCTGGCCAGTACTTACCTCAGCCCAGTACAGCCGATAGATACACATGTATCTATCGGCTGTACTGAGCTGAGGTAAGTACTGGCCAGCCCCTCTATCTCTTTGTTAGTATTTGTTTCACATCTTTATATGAGATTTTCCATTAATCATTTAAACAATAAAAATGTGCTAAGATTAAAGGTTTGGAGCATGTAAATCATATGGGGTAGATTCACCTACACAAACATGACCTGCTTGCGGATAATCTATTTGGATTTAATTTTGTTTCACAATGTTGTTGTACACAGTGTTCCTGTACACATCACTGCAGCTTATCGCAACTGGTAATGACATTAATAATGCAGACTCTTGTTTATAAACCACTGTAATGCAGGAAATAATGTTTCAATTTGATTTCTGAAACTTCATTGTTAGAAGCAGTTAATTAGATGAAACATTTTGAAATTAAGAATGAACAAGATATGTTCTTACAGGGACAAATTGTAAAAATTGCCATAAAAAGATGAAGAGGAAAGGAAGATGAGCCTGGTACTAGGGCAGCTATATTCAAGTATTATGTTAAAGATTCAGACATGCGCATAGCAGTATGTAAGAAAGCCTTCCCCAGTGTTTATTGTGTTACCAAATCCAGCATAACGAGATTGTGTAAGTTGCCACTTAGCGGAAAGTCTCCTAAAGACCAGCGTAGAAAACACAAACCAGGAAACACAAAAGAGGCCGATATACCTCATGCTCGTATTGCGTCATTTCTAACTAAACAAACCCTGTAAGGAAACACAGATGTTTTCTACGTAAACAGTGAACTAACTGTAAAAATAACACATGAAATGTTTCTTGTCAAATATCTTGATAGCAATGTGTTTTAACACTATTATTACAGATATTTCAATAACCATTTCCTTTTGAGATTTGTTAGGCCCAGTGCAGACACATCCATTAAGTGTGAAGAACTGAATGTTTAAGTGAACAGAAATGCACTTAATGATCAATCCTAATGTGTTGTTGCAGCAGAACTCATAGTTCACAAATGTCGCAGCAAAAAGTACTACAAAACACTGGAAGATGCACCCAAGTTATGCACTGAGAGAGAGGATTTTCCTTGCTGTAACATTTGACTGCATGCAAAATGTTTGCTTGCCTAAAATACCACTTCAGAACATGTATTATTATTGTCAACTGACAGTTCCACTTTTCTCTGGGCATAACATGAAAACTAACTAATCTACCAAGAGGCAAGCTAACAAAAGTCCAAATAAGGTATGCAGTTTTCTCCTCCACTGTTTCAATACCTGTGTCTCATCTAGTATTGAAGAACACTTGTTGTTTTGTGATGGCTGTCCAGGCCAGTATAAGACCACCACTCTCATCAGGTTTTTAGTGGTTTTAAGTGCTCACAGGCATTTTTTGAACATCAGACTTCTCTTCCCTATCAGAGGACACTCCTTTCTGCCAAATGATTGGGACTTCGCAGTAGTGAAAAGATAACTTGAGGTGTGCGGACAGACTACACAGCGAAGGACATGTGTGAATACATAGTCAGATCTAGCGCTAAAAGAAAATAATTCTACATATTTTCATCCTTGGGCCAGGATGTAAACGTATCCAAGAATTATCACACAGACATGCTTATCCAAACGGTGTGCGTCCAATCAACAAAAATAAAATTAAAGATATATGCAAAATGCTCAAGTACATTCCAGACTGCAATGAATCCAAAGTATTTTATGAGAAAATTGCAGCTTGGCAAACAAAGACAAATGAGTAAATTTGCAATTTTGCTTTGGAAGTTGTCCTGTATGTTTATTTCCCTGGGTGATTTACTGTTCTACGCAGTCTGAATGTTTTTCAATACAGAAAACACAATTGTATGTTTTTATATGTCAGAATTTTATTACATAACAAACACAACTGAAGTTAATTTGAAAAACGACTTAAGCTGTTCTTTTTTAAAGCAAAATTAGAACATGAAGGGAGTACAAGATCATGCTTTTGTAATGACAGTCTTATGTAATTTCGATGTGTGTAGCATATCACGCAATAATCTAGTGCAATATTCACTTCAGTAAGATAGTAAATGTTTTTTTGTTTTTTCTGAAAATGTACTTCTAGGAATGTAGTCATTTTGCAAATTCACAATTCACTTGCATATCATCAAAAGCATTCAGACAGCCCTACGTAATGCAGAATTGACTACTAGATGTCACAAGAGGTGGATCCGCCACTATAAAAGGAGGCAGGGAGTATTGCATTGTCAGTAGAAAAGCAGAAAGACCAGAACGGTTGGCCAGGAGAAATCAGTGACTTTGAACGTGGACTAGTCATTGGTGTCACCATTGTAACAAATCCATCAGCAACATTTCAACCCATCTAAGTTGACTGTTGCTCATGTGACTGTGAGGCAATGGTTTGTGCACAAAATATCCTTGAAATGGACTGGCTTGTCCAGGGTTCTGATCTCAACAAAATGTAACACATTTTGAATCAGTTAATGTTTAAAACACTGACTTTACTCCAGAACCCTGCATTCGACCTTCTTTGGTTTCAGCTCTTTAGGAAGAAAAGGCTGTAATTCCTCTAAAAAACATTTGTACACCTCACTGAAAGCACCCCCAGCAGAGGAAGTATCCCCAGCAGAAAAATCATTACAAAAGCGAAGAGTGGACACGTACTATACTACGGACCACTAATGGGTATACAGTTTTTTTTTATCAGATTTTGGGTGTGTGAGTACGTACGTACACACACACACACACACACACACACACAAAAAGCTCTTTCTTCTCCTGCCACCTCTGTAACCATTTTCTTCTCCCCCCTCTCTCCGACCATGTTTTCCTTCCCCCTCTCCGTCCATCTTCTCCTTCCCCCTCTCCGTCCATCTCCTCCTCCCCCATCTCTATCTCCTCCTTCCTCTTCCTTTTCTACCTGTCCATTACCCATCTGCATCTTCCACTTGCCTCATGAACCTCCCATTCCTAGCCCATCTCTCTGTACATGGACCCCCGCTCTCTCTCTGCCCATCTCCTCCTTTCCCTGCTCTCTGTTCATCCACTCCATTCCCCCCCCCCCCCCCCCCTCTACCCTCTATCCATTCCTTCTGCAACCCCCCTCTGTCCCACCTTCTCCTCTTATGCCATCTCTGTCCATCACTTCCTCCTCTTCTTGCTGCTCTTCACCTTCTCTCCCCTTTCTACATCCATCTCACGCTTCCAATGCTCATCTGTTACTGAAGTGTGAGTATAACTCCATCCGAACAGGCCTCCGAAGGCCAATGGTACCAACTGACCGCCTTGTCATCCTCAGCCCACAGACATCACTAGATGCAAATATGGAGGGGCATGTGGTCAGCACACTGCTCTCCTGGCCATATGTCAGTTTACGAGACCGGAGACACTACATCTCAATCAAATAGCTCCTCAGTTTGTCTCATAAAGACTGAGTGCACCCCGCTTGCCAACAGCGCTCGGCAGACTGGATAGTCATCCATTCAAGTGCTAGCCCAGCCTGGCAGCACGTAACTTAGATGATCCGACGGAAACCGATGTTACAACTGCAACAAGACCATTGGCGAAGTATGTGTATGCACACAATAATTCAATTTTCTTGCAACAGTGGTGATAAGATTTTGTTTTACTCTATAATTCTGTAAAGACGTGGGCAGACTCCTGAATGTATCAGTGAACCCCCCCACCACCACCACCACCACCACCACCCAAGCAGAAAAACTACACTCACAAAAAACAAGGTTGAAGACAATATTGACTGAGTATGTTGCACCAACAGCTTCTTTGACAAGGGATTTAAGACTCCAACTAGAACACTAAATTCACCCACACCTCTTTTTTTTCCTACCCCAATTGGCAGCATGAAATTGTCATTTATTTGGTGAAAAACAACTCAATATTGCACCATTTACCTTATTGGCCGGGTCTGTCAATTCTCAACTATTTCTTCCTCCCAAACTAAAAATGCATCCCAGTAGTTTAAAATCTGATGCAAATTATGTGATTCAGATGGTTGTGCTGACAAAGACTTGACAGTTAATATATTGTTTTAAATTTTTTTTGTTTTTTTCCTGAAGCTATGGAGTTATAAAAACTCATCTGCACAAAGTATTGAATCAAAAGTATCTTATTTTGATTAAATAGTCCTTTTAATTTAAAATGTGTGTCTAACACAGAAAGGAGTGAGGTATTTGGTCATAAAAAGTTTCAGCACTCTATCCAGTGATGTAACAAATTCAACAGATATTTTTTTTAAAAGAAACCAAATCATATCTGTTCGAGCACTCTCCTACACCAAAGAAGAACTTCTGAATGCGTAAAAAAATCATTTATATGGTCAACATGCCATTACCATATTTTATGGACCATAAGATGCACATTAATTCTTAAGCAGTTTTAAAAAATAGCATTTTCACCAGTTTTACTATAATATTGCAAAGCCATGCCTAAAAAAAGAATTTTTTTAGTTCATAAAACCTAACTGACCTTTCAAATTTCTAAAAATCATCATCTGAACTCTCTTCTTGTTCTTCTTACTCTTCATCATCACTGATGTTGTCTCCATATATAAAATGGTCTTCACTGCCACCAAGAGCATTACTTATGCTGCTTTTCTTGGAAGATTTAACAATAATGTCTTCTTTCACTATAGACCATGACTGTTTTATCCACTGACACACTTGTTTGATTGCAAACTGTTTAAAGCTCCCTTTGGCACAAATTCGAGTTTCATTACTCTCTCATATACACTTTAAATGGTTTATTTATCGAGACATTAAGAGATTGCAATTGTGAATAGGTCCTCCCGGTATAACAGCAAGCTGTGTATTTCCATGTCTCAGCTTCTCTTCACACAATTTTTCAAATTACTTCTAAACTGATCTAGCACAAGAAGAGAACTCTTGTTCAGTAAAGCACCTTTCCTTCTCTCTCACATTCTGTCAATCCACAATTTCATAACAGACCCATCCATCCAAACCTTGTCATGTATGAGAACACCACCACCTTGTGGTATTTCAGAAGGTTTTGGCATTGTAACTTTCTGATAGATTAAAACTGTGTGCCGGACAGAGACTCGAACTCATGACCTTTGTCTTCCGTGGGCAAGTGCTCTACACATCTGAGCTACCCAAGCACGACTCACAACCTGTCCTCACAGCTTCAATTCTGCCAGTACCTCATCTCCTACCTTCCAAACTTCACAGAAGCTCTTCTGCGAACCTTGCAGAACTAGCACTCCTGGAAGAAACGATATTGCAGAGACATGGCTTAGCGACAGCCTGGGGGATGTCTCCAGAATGAGATTTTCACTCTGCAGCGGAGTGTGCGCTGATATGAAACTTCCTGGCAGATTGAAACTGTGTGCCAGACCGAGACTCGAACTCGCAAACTTCGCCTTTCGCAGGCAAGTGCTCCACCATTTGAACTACCCAAGCATGATGCATAACCCATCCTCACAGCTTCAATTCTGCCAGTACCTTGTTTCCTACCTTCCAAACTTCACAGAAGCTCTTCTGTGAACCTTGCAGAACTAGCACTCCTGGAAGAAAGGATACAGTGGAGACGTGGCTTAGCCACAGCCTGGGGGATGTTTCCTGAATGAGATTTTCACTCTGCAGCAGAGTGTGCGCTGATATGAAACTTCCTGGCAAAGGTCCCGAGTTTGTCTTGGTCCGGCACACAATTTTTTATCTGCTGGGTAGTTTCATATCAGTGCACACTCCGCTGCAGAGTTAAAATCTCATTCTGGTTTTGGCACTGTTTTGCACTTGAAAATGATCACTGCATTAAGTTTAGCATCAACACCACAACATGAAAGGACATCAGTGTAGTCCATTTTTTCACATCCACTTGTTTTCATAGTTACAGTTTTAGCAGCTTTCATAGCAACAGTTCTGTTATTTGGCATATCAAATGTCAGAGAAGTTTCATCTATATATGCTATTTAACTTTATCCCACATCCCCCCCCCCCCCCCCCCCGATATTGAATGCTGAAGTGATGGAAAGATGATATTTTCTCTTCATAATCTTGTGGAATTTTCTGAGACATTTTGCTTTTGGCTCACATGCTTAGTTCATGATGCTTCATAAACCTGTAGCACCAACTAACATCACCCTTGAAGTCTGTCAAGCTCCACTGGAGCGCTAGCTTACGAGCGGGTATTTGAATCATTTTTGTATTAATTCCAATGCTATTGTGACAATGACCTTGAATCCATTTCAATATGTCATCGTCTAGTTTTAGCCATTTTCCATCCCACCTGGTATTTGCACATTTAGTCTTCCTCAATTTTTCAGCTCTTCTTTACTTGCCTGCCAATTAAAAACGTGTTGTTGTTTTTTTTTTTTTTTTTTTTTTTTACGAAACTAGCTACTAACAAGTGTATTGTACTGTTACTGATAACACAAATCACTTTGAAGTTCATTGGCACCATAGACTGCAATGATGTATTATAGGCTATACAGTGTTCCGAGTTTGTGATGGTGGGGCATGAGGGAGACAGTGTTAGCAAGCTTGTGAATCCCCACAACTCATGTTCATTGCATGGGTGCACTGCTGCTGCCAGTTGAATCAAATGCTGCCACATAGAGAGAGGTTTCCCACTCCACTGAATATATGAGCATTCTTAGGACTGGCAGGAATTTATATCAAACACTGAACATTTTTATATTACTTTCAAGTATAAGATGCCCCTGAACTTTGGAGACAATTTTTCATAGAAAAAAGTGCGTCTTCTAGTCCATAAAATATGGTATATTTTTCACCAAGAAAGTATAGTATACTTCTAAAATGGACACTTCACAGTTTGGAAAATGACACTGAAATTCTGTAAGAGACAGCAAAGGTCTAGAAAGAGCAGTTGAATGTAACTGATAGTGTTTTGAAAAGAAGTAATAAGATGAACACCAACAACAAAATGAGGGAAATGAAATGTTGAATTAAATCTAGTGGCGCAGGAGAACTTATTATGTAATGAGACATTAAAAGTAGTAGGTGAGTTTTGTTATTTGGACAACAAAATAAGTGATGATGGTCAACGATATAAAATGCGGACTAGCAACAACATGAAAAGCATTTCTGAAAAAGAGAAATTTGTAAACACGACATGCAAATGTCTGAAAATTTTTCTGAGGGTATTTGTCTAGCTTGTAGCTTTATATGGAACCGAAATGTGAACAATAAACAGTTCAGACATGAAGATAATACAAGAGTTTGAATTTAGGTATTGTAGAAGAATGCTGAAAAACAGATGTGTAGATCAAATAAGTATCTGAAGGTATAGAATCGAAGTGAAGAGAAAAGAAATTGACGGCAGAAATGCATCCAGAGATATATAGGAATCAATCAGGTTGGGAATGGAGAGAAGTGTGGTCAGGTAAGACTAAAGAGGAAGACCAAGGTTTGACTACAATAAGCGGCTTCAAATGGATGTAAGCTGCAATGGGTATGCAGAGATGAAGAGCCTCGCACCTGATAGATTATCACAGAGAAGATCATCTAAACAATATTCAGAATAAAGATGACAACAACGACAGTAAATTGTGGCCATACTGGCACCGTTTGGGAACTGTGAGTGTGTGAAATAATAATTTTTTAAAATTATCTATTGGTGTCATACAATAAGTATAAATAACAACAACAATGTGGGTTATTTGTAATATTTGACACCTGAAAATTCTAATTAAGTTAATTTATTTACAATAAATTATCACTGTAAGAGATATTCTTTTGATGAAAATTGGAATTATTTTCTGTAGAATAATTATTTTGGAAAAAGCAACACTGAAAAGGATACACGCAATTTTAAGAAGCGTAATGCTACAAATAAGAAACATGATAATCTACAAATTATTACCGGACTTTTTGAGGATTCAGAATTGTTTTGACTACATATGCTACATCTGTCTGCCTCTAAAGACATAGTATGGAATAAAAGACGACCTGGGTATGTACCTTGACAATTTAAGGTAAACCTATTTGTATGCAGGTCTACGAAGCATCAGCAGTAGTTCCTTGAGAATCACAATGAACGATTCAGCAGCCAGCACCATCACAGACAAACTGAGTGAATGACATGACAATGAAACATGCATACTACGGATTCTGTGGTACCTGCCATTCTTTGAAGAGCGTTTGCTCATTCCCCATCTCATGGGCCCAGTATTGCGCTAACTGAAATAACATCCCTGAGGGTAGCTGTTCAGATTTTCCTCAGTGCACAGCAGTTAAGAGAGCACATTGTATTTGATGGGACCAAAATTATCAAAACTGGCATTTACCTGCTATGTCACTCAACACTGGAAGCTGCCGTGTAGTAATCATATGATAGCGTCATAATTTTGCTGTAGGACAGGCTGAAATAAAACTCATCTGAAAACACTGTATTCTGCTGCCCAACATGTCAGGAAGGCCACTACCACTGATGTGTCAACTATGGTATACAGTTTTTGTGCTTTGGTTGGTTTGTGGGATTAAAGGGACCAGACTGCTACGGTCATCGGTCCCTTTTTCCAAAATGTCAAACACCCACACAGAAGGAAACCGGACAAAGGATGTGGCAACAGACGACATAGGACAAGAAAGACTTAGACAGAGATCAGAGAAAAAGGATTAAAATCACACAGAATGTGACAGTGGTTGGCCGACCATAGAGACAAAAAAGGAAAAGCCAACCACCAAGAAACACATTAAAAACTCAGTCTAAAACCGTAGGCCAAAGGCCAGACTCAACACAAAAAAGACAAACACTTAGATTAAGTGATAAAAGCCCCCTGCCCGAATAAAACGCAAAACGAAGCCTGTCATGGCAGTGTCATCTGTTAAAAGGGCAGGGAGCATATAAGGCAGCACCAATGTCTGCCTGAGCACAGCTAAAAGTGGACAGGCCAACAAAATGTGGACCACTGTCAAAGCTGCCCCACAGCGACGTAGAGGCAGGTTCTCGCGGCTCAGTAAATATCTGTGCGTCAGCCGGGTGTGGCCAATGCGAAGCCGACAAAGGACAATAGAGTCCCTGCGAGTGGCTCGCATGGATGACTGCCATACAGTCGTCGTCTCCTTGATAGCACAGAGTTTATTGGGTGTGGTCAGATCGTGCCATTCAGCGTCCCAAAGCGCGAAGACTTTGCGGCATAGGACTGCTCGCAAATCAGTCTCTGGGAGGCCAATGTCCAGAGTTGTTTCACTGGTGGCCTGTTTGGCCAGGCGGTCAACAAGTTCATTGCCTGGGGTCCACACAAAGAACACAGACCGACCGCAATGGGCAAGAGTATGGAGGGACTCCTGGACAGCCATCACCAGACGAGAGTGAGGGAAGCACTGGTCGATAGCTCGTAAACTGCTCAGGGAGTCGCTACAGATAACGAAGGACTCACCTGAGCAGGAGCGGGTATACTCTAGGGCAGGAAAGATGGAGACCAGCTCAGCAGTCAGCAGTGAAAATGCTGCAGCCAGCCGGCAATGAACGTTGTTCGTAGTGGTCCCCTAGAGTGAGAGCATAATCGACACGACCAGCAACCATTGAACCGTCAGTGTAAACAATGCCAGAACCCTGATATGTGGCAAGGATGGAAAGAAAGCAGCGGCGGAAGGCCTCTGGAGGGACTGAGTCCTTCGGGCCCTGTGCCAATTCGAGCCAAAGGCATGAGAGGGGCACACACCATGGGGGTGTACGCAGAGGGGCCCGGAAAGGAGGGGGAAGAGGGAAGACCCCAAGCCCGGAGAGAAGCTCTCTGGCGCAGACCGCGATCGTACAACCCGACCGGGGCCGATGTTCTGGGAGATGGACGACCAACTGAAGGAACAGGAGATGATAATTAGGATGCCCGGGCAAGCTACAAACATGCGTAGCATAAGTGGCCAGTAAACGTTGGTGCCATAACCGCAGTGGACACCTGCCTCCACAAGTATGCTGTCCACAGGGCTGGTCCAGAAAGCACCAGTGGCAAGTCGGATCCCACTGTTAAGGATTGGGTCCAGCACCCTCAACGCATATGGGGATGCTGAACCATAAGCCAGGCTCCCGTAATCCAGACGGGACTGGATTAATGCCTGGTAGAGCCGTAAGAGGATAGATCGGTTGGCGCCCCAGCTGGTGTGGCTCAAACATCGCAGAACATTAAGATGCTGCCAACACATCTGTTTAAGCTGCCGAATATGTGGGAGCCAAGTCAACTGGGCATCAAAAACCACACCCAAAAACCGATGTGTCTCCACCACAGCAAGAAGTTCGCCGGCAAGATAAAGCCGTGGCTCAGGGTGAACTGTTCATCGCCGGCAGAAATGCATAACGCAGGTCTTGGCAGCTGAAAACTGGAAGCCATGTGCTACAGCCCAAGACTGCGCCTTGTGGATAGTGCCCTGTAGCTGACGTTCAGCAGCTGCAATGCCAATGGAGCTATAGTGGAGGTAGAAGTTGTCAGCATACAAGGAAGCTGAGACAGACGTTGCCACCGCCAGAGCGAGCCCGTTAATTGCAATTAGAAACAGGCAGGCACGTAGAACTGATCCCTGTGGTACCCCGTTCTCCTGAACTCGGGAGGCCTTCCACACGTCGAAAAGGAAAGCGACGAGGTGCTGACGGCAGGCAAAGGCCGTACAGATGGCTGACTCCAGGTTCACCAGATTGTCGGCGGCAGAGCAGCCTTTACGGAACTCACCCTGAGACTCGAGTACCCAACTCAACTGCCGGCTCACCATGCGTTCGACAACTTGCAAAGAACATTGGTGAGGCTAATGGGGCGGTAGCTGTCCACCTCCAATGAGTTCTTGACGGGTTTCAAAAGGGGGATAACAATCCTTTCCTGCCATTGCGACGGAAACTCACCCTGGACACAGATACGGTTGTAAAGTTTGAGGAGGCATTGCTGGCAGTCCACTGCGAGGTGTTTCAGCATCTGACAGTGGATGCGATCTGGTCTGGGAGCTGTATCAGGGCAAGCGGCTAGGGCACTGTGGAATTCCCACTCACTGAATGGAACATTGTAGGATTCAGGATGGCGGGTGAGAAATGAAAGGCTCCAACATTCCAACCGCTCTTTAATGCAGTGGAAGACCATTGGGTAATTCACAGAAGCGGAACTGAGAGCAAAATGGTCTGCTAAGTGGTTTGCAATTACATCAGAGTCAGTACAAACTGCTCCATTCAGTGAGAGGGCATGGACGCTGACAGGGGTCTGATAGCCATAGAGGTGCCTAATCTTGGCCCAAACCTACGATGGAGAGATATGGAGGCCAATGGTGGAGACATACCGTTCCCAGCACTCCTGCTTGAGTTGGCGAATGATGCAGCGGGCCCGTGCACAGAGCCGTTTAAAGGCGATGAGGTTTTCTAATGAGGGATGCCGCTTGTGACGCTGGAGCACCCGCCTGCGATCTTTGATCGCCTTGGCGAACGCAGGCGACCACCAAGGCACAGTCCTCTGCCGAGGGGACCCAGAAGAACGGGGAATGGCAGACTCTGCGGCAGTAACGATGTCGATGGTGACCGAGCGAACCACCACATCAATGGCTTCATTAGAAAGAGGTGCAATAGCGGCCATGGAGGAGAACAAGTCCCGGTCAGCCTTATTCATAGCCCATCTGCAAGGGTGCCCAGAAGAGTGATGCTGTGGCAGTGACAGAAAGATTGGAAAGTGGCCACTACCACACAATTCGTCATGTACACTCCATTGGACAGACGGTAAGAGGCTGCAGATCGAAAGGTCGATGCCTGAGTACGTGCCATGTGCCACACTGAAATGTGTGAAGGCACCATCATTTAAAATGGAAAGTTCGAGCTGTGTCAATACATGCTAAACGGTGGCACCTCGACCTGTTGCCACTGACCCACCCCACAGAGGGTTATGAGTGTTGAAGTCGCCCAGTAACAGGCAAGGTGGCGGCAATTGGGCTATCAGCACAGCCAGGACATGCTGTGGGACATCACCATCTGGTGGAAGATAAAGACTGCAGATAGTAACAGCCTGTGGCGTCCACACCTGAACAACGACAGCCTCTAATGGTGTTTGTAGAGGGACAGACTCGCCATGAAGGGAGTGAAGAGTGAAGGATGTAGATGCAGACACCACCAGAGACCCTTTCATAAGCTGCCAGGTTCCTATAATAACCCCGATAGCCACAGAGGGCTGGGGTTCGCATTGCCAGAAACCAAGTTTCTTGAAGAGCAATGCAGAGGAAAGGGTGAAGGCTGAGAAGTTGTCGGAGCTCAGCAAAATGGTGGAAGATACCGCTGCAGTTCCACTGGAGGATGATATTATCCATGGATGAGAAAGGCGTGAAGGGACTGGGGAGGCAGATTACGCTGCTGGGTCACCTGCTGCCTCCGACTGAGCACCTGTGCAAGTGCTACCCATTGCGTCTCAGGGACAGGTGAGATTGAGGTCCTCAGTGGACGCTAGAATATCCACCTCATACTCAGACGCAGAGCTGGAAACTTGCGGTGGGGTGGGTGCCACCGCGAATTCCTTGGGCTTAGAGCTCTTCTTCTTGGACTTCTCACGCTGCTCCTTGGGTTTCACTGGCTGGCAGGGCTTCACCGATTCAGTCTCCGGGGGGGAGGAGGAAGATCGCGAAGCCCTGCGACCAGCTGGTTGTGGGCACTGATGCCACTGTCGGGAGTCAGACTTCCCGCTTGTGGAAACCTGGGAAGGGAGGGACCCAAGGGACCCCTTGCGAGTGTGAGAAGCCGAAGAAGGTGGACGCTTCTCCGGCTTAGAAACAAGGACGGACGTCCCTGAGGAGTGGGAGGGTGTTGCTCCCGAGGTAGGTGGCGCAGGAGCAACAGGGTGGGTAGAGCCCCCCACGGGCAAGGGGGCATGTGGAGTTGTACGGCTCGTCAATCCAGCTGGAATTCTCAGAACTGAACATGGTTGTTGTAGCAGTGGCATAGGAAGATGTCATTCTCACAGGATGTAGTCAGTCATATTTTCTCTTAGGCTCACTATAGGTCAGTCGGTCCAGGGTCTTATATTCCAAGATTTTGCGCTCTTTCTGTAGGATCCTGCAGTCTGGTGAGCAAGGTGAATGATGCTCTCCACAGTTGACACAGATGGGAGGTAGGGCACATGGAGTATTGGGATGTGATGGGCGTCTGCAGTCTCGACATGTGAGGCTGGAAGTACAGCGGGAAGACATATGGCCAAACTTCCAGCACTTGAAGCACCGCATTGGGGGAGGGATATAGGGCTTGACATCACACCAGTAGAGCATCACCTTGACCTTCTCCGGTAACGTATCACCCTCGAAGGCCAAGATGAAGGCATCGGTAGCAACCTGATTATCCCTCGGACCCCGATGAACGCGCCAGACGAAATGCACACCTCGACGCTCTAAGTTGGTGCGCAGCTCATCATCAGACTGCAAAAGTAGGTCCCTATGGAAAATAATACCATAGACCATATTTAAACTCGTATGTGGGGTGATGGTACTGTTAACATCCCCCAACTTGTCACAGGCAAGTAACCTTCGTGACTGGGCAGAGGATGCCGTTTTTATCAAAACTGACCCAGAGCGCATTTTGGACAAACCCTCCACCTCCCCAAACTTGTCCTCTAAATGCTCTACAAAGAACTGAGGCTTTGTGGACATGACAGACTCCCCATCAGCTCTCGTACAAACTAGGAACTGGGGCGAATAATTGCCACTGTCATCCTGAGACTTACGCTCCTCCCACGATGTGGCCAGGGAGGGGAACATTTTCGGATCGTACTTCTGAGCATTAAATTGAGCCTGAAAGCGCTTAGAGACTTCTGGTGGCTGGCCACAAGCGAGAGATGATGTACCACGCTTCACTATGGGTCATCCGCCCTGATGCCACCCACTCCGACCAAGGGCCCTCCCCACGGGTGCCACCCAGCCTCAGCAAGGGCCACCTGGCAGGATGGCCAAAGCCAGGAGTCCCAATGCCCCAGGGAGATAGGCATCTACTCCTTGGCATACATGGGGAGTTAACGGCGCAGGCTTCAGCAGAGCGATCCCTGTGTTGTCAGGGGACTACAACCAACAGGGTACATGGCAGCCCCACCACAAAGGACTGGCTACCGTGCTGGATCTTGGGTGCAAAAATGTCCAAGGTCATAGTCTCAACAAAAAGCAACACTGCACAGTGCATAGTGGTAATCACACCCAGGAAGGTATCCTCACCCAAGAGATGGAAAACGAGCGGGACAGCATTGCGACGACTAGAAAGCTGGCTAAAGGTCTCAACGCACGATGGATACAGTGCACCATGCAAGGCGCCCTTCCTCAATTGGCTCGCTCTTTGGAAGAATTTAGAAACATGTAGCTCAAACCTGAGAGGGGACCATCACATATGGCCGAAACTTTTGAGACTCCTTTTAGTCGCCTCTTAAGACAGGCAGGAATACAGGGGGCCTATTCTTACCCCCGAACCTGCAGGGGGATTTTGTGCTTTCTGGATATGGAAAGATGAAGAAATGGTGTGTGTGGGGGGGGGGGGGGGTGGGGCATGCCTGCATGCTCATACAGGCATGTGCAAGCATGCATTATCACTTTTGCCCGTCACAGATTGCACAGAATCTTTGACGTGGACAGATGCACACCCATTACCAAGCAGCATCACGGATCGAGCTGCAGTATAGTTTGGTACAGCTATACGGATAAGATGGATTTCATCCCCCTAGTGTGTGTACACTGAATGGACATAGACTCATTAGTTGCTCCTCACCACATTCAATCCTCTTTCCATTCCAATCATTTCATGAGCAATGTTGGTTTCCCGAGGAATCATTATTTATCTGTTGCTTCTCTCTCTCTCTCTCTCTCTCTCTCTCTCTCTCTCTCTCTCTCACACACACACACACACACACACACACACACACACACACACACACACTTACCTTTTGGATACCACACTACAACACAGGTGACGACACTGTTACGGATTACATGTGTAGCAACACACTACAATCCTGTGGTTCACTACTCTACAAATCCTTTGAGTTCTGACTGGTCCATTCTTTTTGAATTTTTGTGATTTTCACAAATGTTAGTGAAGTTAGTGCAAGTACATTTATAAATAATGACAGTTATTGTTCTCATCTGTTAATGAAAATGTGCCAACATCTTTAACGATCGCTTCATTGAGGCCCAAAGAAATGACCACTATATCTAAACAAACCGATTCTCCATTTTATTTTTTGAAATGTTACTTTTAGTCATTAGGGTGAGCAGTGGCAGCACAGGAATGGAAGGTGGGTCAAGTACGAATTAGAGAATTACTTGAAGTTGTAGATTGCAACATTTTATTGTTGGTACTTTGATTAACTTCCTATTTTTGTCTTTGATTTCTGTGAAAGACACTTGATATGTAATGTCATGTTTAAGTACCACCGTAATATGATGATAAAGACAATCATCATCAACATGTGACATCATTGTGGATATATGCAACAGTATGGTTGATAATATTGTGAGATGAAATTATTATTTTTCATTGTATTATTTCACAACTAAAAGTATTATATTGTATATTCCACTCCCCCCCCCCCCCTCCTGCTCACCCCCTCTGCTCATCCTACTGAGAGGCCAGAAAAACTTGTGGTTTGAATGGTTGGGTGATCTGGCTTTGTAACATAAGCCACACAAATGGCTGACAACAAGGGGGAACTGCAGCCATTAGTTCTGTCAAGGGCATGCAGCTCTAGTGTATAGCTGGGTAAAATATTAAGAAGGTAAAACTGTCCTCCATTCAGATCTCTGGGTAGGGACTACTTAGGAAAATGCTGCCATTAGGAAAGAAACTGGCATTCTATGGATCAGAGGGTGTATTGGGCAATCTCTTAATGCAGCAAGTAGCTTACAGAATTTAAAAATGGAAAAGAATAGGTTGAAGTTAGATACAGAAGGAATTAGTATAGTGTGGTGGCAGGAAGAGCACGACTTCTGGTAAGGTACATGAAGATTTATAGATACAAAATGAAGTGGGCAAAGCAAAAACAGATGTAATAATGAAGAAGAAAATAGAAATGTGTGGGTAAGATACTATGGATGGCATACTGAACACATTTTTGCAGCCTTAATAGACAAACTACCACCCTGCACAGCAGTAGCAGTTTATATGCTTCTGACACCACAGATGAAATTACTAAGATAGTTAAGAGAAATGAAAATTTAATTCTGAAGTGGACTGGAATTCCATGACAGGAAAAGGATGACAAGGAAAAATAGCAAGAAAACATGAATTGCGCAGGGGGGGATGGAAGATGAAGCTGCCTATAATGAAATATAGACTCATTAGTTGCTCCTCACCACATTCAATCCTCTGCATATAATGAAATTTAATCACTGAAAAAATTTGTCAACTGCACATTAAAAATGAAGGAACTGAAGAAAGACTGAAAGAACCAGAGATTATTGAGAGTTTTCAAGGGAGCATTAGGCAATGACTGAGCGAAACAGGAAAAATGGATATGGCAAAAGACTAATAGCTTTGAGAGATGGAATAGTGATGGTGGCAGGGGATCAAATAAGCAAAAAGTTATCCTTGAATAACACACGAGATGCTGAATTCAACTAATAAAAGGAGAGAAGATAAAAATGCAGCAAATGAAGTATGCAAAATGGAATACAGACATGTAAAGTGCAAAATGGCTAAGCACATGTGACCAGAGGACAAATTCAAGGCATGTATGACCATGGGAGAGGTAGATGACACCAATACGAAAATCAGAGAGGTCTTTAGAGAAAGAGAAACAGCTGTATGTGCCACGAACTCAAATGGGAAGCCATTAGTAAGAAGTAAAGAGAAAATTGAAAGGCAAAAGAAAGATATAGAAGGTCTATAGAGAGGAAATGAATTTGAAGACAGTATTATAGAAAGGGAAGAGAAAATAAATTGAGTTGCCAAACAGAAGAACAATAGTATGGAAATGATAGATTGTTACTCACCATATAGAGGAGGCGTTGAGTTCCAGACAGAGGCAAGCCAAAAGGCCTTCTTCACAAATAGAAAGAGAGTTGGTACACACACACACACACACACACACACACACACACACACACACACACACACGTGTCAGACCCTTTTGATTGTGCCTGTCTGCAACTATTAGTCTCCTCCATATGCTGAGGAACAATCTATCCTTTTCATAATACTGTTATCCCATCCTGGTCTTTCCATTGTACTGTAAGAAGCATGTGACAGAGTGTTAAAAGATCTTAAGTCATACCAGGGTCCCTGGAGTAGATGACATGCCCTCAGAATTATTGAGCTCCTGGAGACAGCCAGCCAATTCCACATGATGTGGGAGATGTGTGTGATAGGCACAGTACCATCAGATTCCAGAAAAAAATGTAATACTGAAATTCGAAAGAAAGAAAGTGTGAATATTATCAACTATCAATTTAATAATTCAATGTTGCAAAATACTGACACTGTTTGTAGAAAAATGGAAATACTGGAAAAGGCCAGTCATTGGGAAGATCACTTGGAGCACACGATGAAATGCTGACCCAATGACGTATCTTAGAGGGTAGATTAAAGAAAAGCAAATCTGCGTTGAAAGTATTCGTAGATTCAGAGAAAGCTTTTGAAAAACATTGACTGGGTTACAAACCTTAAAAATCTCATAGTATCAGGGAGTGAAAGTCTTTTACAACTTTTATGAAACCAGAAAACAGAGTTGAAGGACATGAAAGGAAAGCAGTAGTTAAGAAGAGAGTGAAACAGGGTTGTAGCCTATCCCCAATGTTATTCAATCTGTGCGTAGAGCAAGCTGTAAAAGAAACCAGGGAAAATGTGGGAAAGGGAATTTAAGTCCAGGGAGAAGAAATAAAAAACTTGAGGTCTGCTGATTAAACAGTAAATTGTGAGGGTATTAGATTAGGAAATCAAACACTAGAACCAGTCAGCACCAAATATAAATTTAAATGTTAAGAAGTCTTTTTTGAAGATATTTGTCTGGAATGTAGGCTAGTACAGAAGTGAAACATGGCTGATAACCAGACCACAAGAGATTAGGTGGGTCAATCAAGTTACTAATGAAGGTAAAGGTACTGAATGAAATTTGGGGGGGGGGGGGGGGGATTATGGCACACCCTGGTTAAGAGAAGGTATGCATTCTGGGACATTGGGGGGATTGTTGCTTTGGTAATGGAGGGAAGAGTGGTCAGTAAATATTGTAAGGGAGACCAAGGCTTGAATACAGTAAGCAGGTCCAAATGGATTAAGTTGCAGTAGTTAACAGATTTGAAGAGACTTGTATGCAAAACATTGGCCTGGAGATCTGTATCAGATCAGTTTTTGGACTGCAGATGATAACAGCAGCAATGACAACTCTCTTCACTGAAGATTAATTTATGCTTAGAGAAGTGTGAACTGTTTCACATGGAGTATAACAGGTGGCCATTATAAGAAAGGAAACTTTCTGTTAAAATATGTCCATGGGCATTCCAAGCAATATAATACTTCTCACATAGTGGGTGTCTCTCTTTAGAGGCGTCAGGTACAGTTTCATAGGTGTTACAGTACATATTTGCAACTTTGTTTTAGCAATGTCTACACATAACACGTTTCATTCAAAACGAGTTTCAACTCAAAACATTAGTTTATTTCCCATTACAAATAAAATATTCTTCAAAGTGGGATTTTATTCACCCTTTCAACAGAATGTTTTTAAAAAGTATAGTGTAATATTCAGTTTAAAGGTATGTATTAGCTGAGAAAGTGCAAAAATGAATAACCTGAAATAACTACATTGGGCTGCTTCATAGTGGTAGCAGAACAGACCATACGGTGAGTACTGGCACTCAAGATGGGGTAAATTGGACAAGGAAGACTTAGTCAGCAAGTGTTAACCTACCTTTCAGTGTGTCTTGATTGCATCAAATGTGTTAAGAGACTGACTAAGAGCAAGCTATGTGGTCACCCAACCTGGGACTGTGTAGAAAAACTGTATTTTCTATAATATGGGATACAAAAATTTAAGTGTGCTCCAGTGTCCTTTACATCTAATTATATTAATAAATTTCAGAATATAGACATCCATAAATTTTGCCTAGAACAGCATATGGAAGCATGTGCAACAGAAGCAGAATTTCACAAAAAATCATTCATAATATTAAGTGTATATCGAGCACCTGCAGGTAACTTTAATCTATTCATAAATCACCTTGAAGCTGTACTGGCCCATTTAACAACCAAAAACAGAGAAATAGTGGTTGCTGGTGATTTCAATGTAGATTTCCTTAAAGACTCTCCCAATAAGAACTTATTTGAATTAGTAACACTATCATTCCACTTAATTCCCACTGTAAAGTTCCCTACTAGGGTAGCCAATTGCTCACAAACCGCCATTGATAACATCTTCTATAAAGATGACTTTTCTATAAAAAGTCGAATGAACAAAATTATATTACAAAACCAATAGTCAATGGCCTCTCACACCATGACATGCAGTTCCTTCTATTAACTGTTAATACTGAAAAGGATATAAAATCTGTTAAATCTGAGCTCAAGAGGATAATCAATAAGCAAAAAATTGATTATTTTAGGACACCCCTCAGAGGCTTTCACTGGAATGATATTTACAGTGCTTATGGCATGAATGAAAAATATAACACTTTATTAGTAAAAGTGCTTACCTCATTTGAACACTGTTTTCCCCCAAAACTAACCACGGTTAGAGCAAAGTCTACAAAGAAGCCATGGATTACTCAAGGAATAGGGGTATCTTGTAAAACAAAAAGAAAACTGTATCTGTCAATCTGAAACAGTTCTGATGTTGATGCTATAGTACATTAGAAGAAATACTGCAAAATATTAAAGACTAATATGGACATCAAAGCAAGGACAAGATAGTCATATCAGATAACAAAATAAAGACAATATGGGATATAGTGAAGGAGGAGACTGGTAGAACCAGAAATGAAGAGGGACAAATAGCATTAAGAGTAAATGATACATTGGTGACAGATGTGTATAGTGTTGCAGAAATTTTTAACAAACATTTTATAACTGTTACTGAAAAGTTGGGGGTTGTCAGGTTCTGTAATTGCTGCTATGGAATACCTCAGACCAGACATTTCATTTCAAGTAACTTCCATAATATGAATTTGACCCTCACTACCCCAGCAGAAATAATGTCCATCATAAAATCTTTAAAATGGAAAACATCTAGTGGGTATGATGAAATATCAACAAAGTTAATTAAGGAATGTGATTCTGAGTTAAGTAACATATTAAGCTACCTGTGTAACCAGTCGTTTATCAGTGGAATATTTCCTGAATGGTTGAAATATGCTGAAGTTAAGCCACTGTTTAAGAAGGGAGATAAAGAAATAGCATCAAATTTCCATTCAATTTGACTTTTGCCAGCATTATCAAATATTTTAGAAAAACTAATGTACAATCGGCTTTATAACCATCTTATCTCAAATAACATACTGTCAAAGTCACAGTTCAGATTTCTAAAGCATTTTGATACTGAGAAGGCTATCTACACTTACAGTGAAAATGTGCTTAATTCATTAGACAAAAAATTGCGGGCAACTGGTATATTTCGTGATCTGTCAAAGGCAACTGACTGTGTAAATCACAATATCCTTTTAAGTAAATTAGAATATTATGGTGTAAGAGGAAATGTGGCAAAATGGTTCAAATCTCATATATCTGGCAGGAAACAAAGGGTGTTATTAGGAAAGAAACATGTATTAAGCTATCAGGCATCATCTAACTGGGAACTAACTACATGTGGGGTCCCACAAGATTCCATTTTAGGACCCTTACTTTTTCTTGTGTATATTAGTGACCTTTCATCAGTAACATTACCAAATGCCATGTTCGTTTTGTTTGCTGATGATACAAACACTGCAATAAATAGCAAATCAAGTGTACCGTATTTACTCGAATCTAAGCCGCACTTTTTTTCCGGTTTTTGTAATCCAAAAAACCGCCTGCGGCTTAGAATCGAGTGCAAAGCAAGCGGAAGTTCTGAAAAATGTTGATAGGTGCCGCCACAACTAACTTCTGCCTTCGAATATATGTAGCGCTACACAGGCATCATTTGTAGGCACAAAGACAAATACTGGCGCCAAAACCTCTGCGTCAGTAAATAAAATTTAAAAAAAAAATTGGAAGATGAGCTTTTTTTCTCTGCCCAAGTTTCGACCACTGCTTTTTCATACATAATCCAACGAAGTAAATACAAATTCCGTATTGTTCATCTTCGAATTTCAATGTACTACGAAAATCCGACTGGTAATACTGGGATTTTTGTCAATATGGCCAACTCTACGTTCTGAATTTTTTCCTACCTGTGAGAAGAGATGGTTGCTAATAGGAACCTGATGAAATGTGAATCACAAGCAGTGTTCTCTTCACCATAAGAATAATACGAATATAAACATTTTGCCATGTATTCTTTCGTGTTTGCTTCTATCTCATTTAAATCCTGTCTGCCAAATAAACTACGAAACTAGAGTGAGACAACAGCAAACGCGGAAGAATATACGTATCGTGTCATGTTTATATTCGTATTACTCTTATGCCTAATAGTGATACAGTCAGAAATGAAGCACGGCAACTGACTAGATTTTTAAATCTAAGATGACTAATTTCTGTGCAGAATTTGATGTACTAAAGAAGCGGCCGCAAAGATTTTCAAACGGAGAAAAATTTTCGCCAAACTCTCGTTCAGAACATGTTCTATCATACGCAGTCTATTATTTGGTTCTTGTTGATCATTATCAAAGAAAGCAGTGTAAGTAACAACAAATAGCATTCTCTTGCCATTGTTTCGCTAATGAGACGATTCCTCTCTTTTTTAAATTGTAGGCGGCGGTTGTTGTTGTTGTTGTGGTCTTCAGTCCCAAGACTGGTTTGATGCAGCTCTCCATGCTACTCTATCCTGTGCAAGCTTCTTCATCTCCCAGTACCTACTGCAACCTACATCCTTCTGAATCTGCTTAGTATATTCATCTCTTGGTCTCCCCCTACGATTTTTACCCTCCACGCTGCCCTCCAATACTAAATTGGTGATCCCTTGATGCCTCAGAACATGTCCTACCAACCGATCCCTTCTTCTGGTCAAGTTGTGCCACAAACTTCTCTTCTCCCCAATCCTATTCAATACTTCCTCATTAGTTATGTGATCTACCCATCTAATCTTCAGCATTCTTCTGTAGCACCACATTTCGAAAGCTTCTATTCTCTTCTTGTCCAAACTATTTACCGTCCATGTTTCACTTCCATACATGGCTACACTCCATACAAATACTTTCAGAAATGACTTCCTGACACTTAAATCTATACTCGATGTTAACAAATTTCTCTTCTTCAGAAACGCTTTCCTTGCCATTGCCAGTCTACATTTTATATCCTCTCTACTTCGACCATCATCAGTTATTTTGCTCCCCAAGTAGCAAAACTCCTTTACTACTTTAAGTGTCTCATTTCCTAATCTAATACCCTCAACATCACCCGACTTAATTCGACTACATTCCATTATCCTCGTTTTGCTTTTGTTGATGTTCATCTTATATCCTCCCTTCAAGACACCATCCATTCCGTTCAACTGCTCTTCCAAGTCCTTTGCTGTCTCTGACAATGTCATCGGCGAACCTCAAAGTTTTTATTTCTTCTCCATGGATTTTAATACCTACACCGAATTTTTCTTTTGTTTCCTTTACCGCTTGCTCAATATACAGATTTAATAACATCGGGGAGAGGCTACAAACCTGTCTTACTCCCTTCCCAAACACTGCTTCCCTTTCATGTCCCTCGATTCTTATAACTGCCATCTGGTTTCTGTACGAATTGTAAATAGCCTTTCGCTCCCTGTATTTTACCCCTGCCACCTTTAGAATTTGAAAGAGAGTATTCCAATCAACATTGTCAAAAGCTTTCTCTAAGTCTACAAATGCTAGAAACGTAGGTTTGCCTTTCCTTAATATTTCTTCTAAGATAAGTCGTAAGGTCAGTATTGCCTCACGTGTTCCAGTATTTCTACGGAATCCAAACTGATCTTCCCCGAGGTCGGCTTCTACTAGTTTTTCCATTCGTCTGTTAAGAATTCGTGTTAGTATTTTGCAGCTGTGGCTTATTAAACTGATAGTTCGGTAATTTTCACATCTGTCAACACCTGCTTTCTTTGGGATTGGAATTATTATATTCTTCTTGAAGTCTGAGGGTATTTCGCCTGTTTCATACATCTTGCTCACCAGATGGTAGAGTTTTGTCAGGACTGGCTCTCCCAAGGCCGTCAGTAGTTCCAATGGAATGTTGTCTACTCCGGGGGCTTTGTTTCGACTCAGGTCTTTCAGTGCTCTGTTAAACTCTTCACGCAGTATCGGTAGCGCGCACAAAAGTAAGCCATGCCGCGAGCAGCAACAGGCCGTAAACACGCACTATCAGAATGCGACAAACAATGCATGACACAGTATAGTAATGCATTTTCAGCTTCGAGTGACTGACGTAAACACCTATAACATAGAAAAGGGCACTTATCAGATCAAAGCAAAATAAGCAATCGATTCAAACCAGACGAAGCACGTGAAAAAGGAAGGGTATCCGTATAAATACGGACGAAGCGCCTGACGCATAGCAATGGCTACCTGGTAAAGCTCAACTGCTAAGCTTTCGACTCGAACCAAACTACTGTAGCTGTATCGTCATTCATTCGACCTAAATTGTGTCTCATATTACGATGGACCAACTTTGTTTCGATTTGGAGGTGCGGCCTAAAACTTTTCTCTCCCCTTGAATTTCGAGTCTCAAATTTCAGGTGCGGCTTAGATTTGGGAATTTTTTTTTTCCTTTTTTTCGAGTCTCATTTTTCAGGTGCGGCTTAGATTCGAGTGCGGCTTAGATTCGAGTAAATACGGTAGTCTTAGAAAAATCGGCTAATAAAATATTTGTGGACATTAATCACTAGTTCCTAGCCAATTCTTTGTCACTAAACTCTGAAAAAACACACTACATGCAGTTCAGAACCAGTAAGGGGTGTCCCATGAGTATATGCCTAACATACGATGACAAGCAGATAGAAGAAGTGGACAGTGTTAACTTCTTGGGATTACAGCTTGATAATAAATTCAAGTGGAAGGAGCACACCATAGAACTGCTGAAGCGTCTTAACAAATCCTTATTTGCAATGCAAATTGTGTCATACATAGGGAATATAAAATGAAAAAGCTGGCATACTATGCTTACTTTCATTCCATAATGTCATATGGGATAATTTTTTGGGGTAATTCGTCAAGCGAAGCTAAAGTTTTCTGGGCACAAAAACGTGCAGTAAGAGTTATATGTGGTCTGAACTGAAGAACATCCTGCAGAAGCCTGTTTAGGGAACTAGGGATACTAACTACTGCTTCCCAATATATTTATTCCTTAATGAAATTTGTCATTAAAAATATATCACTTTTTCAAACCAACAGCTCAATTCATGGAATCAATACTAGAAATAAGAATAATCTTCACAGGGATTTAAGTCACATATTCTTGTACAAAAAGGCGTGCATTATTCAGGAACACACATTTTCAATAACTTGCCAGCAGCCATTAAAAGCTTAACAACCAATGAAATTCAGTTTAAGAGAAGCCTAAAGGATTTATTGGTGGCCAACTCCTTCTACTCCATTGGTGAATTTCTCAGTAGAACCAACTGATTCGTTTGTGTGTGTGTGTGTGTGTGTGTGTGTGTAACTTCTGCACAATTTAAGTGCAGTAATATGTTCATTGTAAATGTGTGTGTGTGTGTATGTGTGTGTGTGTGTGTGTGTGTGTGTGTGTGTGTGTAAGTACAATCTAACTTCTGCACCATTTCAGTGCAGTAATGTGTTCATTGTAAATAAGTATTAAAGTTGTTCTATTACATGTTTATTACCTTATAAATAAAAAAAAAACTTTTTTTTTTATTTTAAATTCAGTGCATTAGTGTTTGTAAAATAATTCTTTCATATAGTGTTCATTTAAAAAAATGACGATCATTCCACTTATCAGCTTATTTGTTTCAGTTATAAATATTTGTCATGCATTATTGTCTTTCTGACATGTTCTACATCCTGGAGGACCTCCTCACTACAGATCAACTGGAATGAAAGTAAATCTAATCTAATCTAATCAAACAGTACTTCACAGTGTCTTCCTTATTTGATTTGCCTGATTTGCATGATGTTTTAAGTCACTCTGTCAGTCTGCTAGAGCCACACATTGTAGTTGCTGGACTTTTGCTCATGTTAGATCTAGACCAGAATTCTAGATTACAGTCAAGATTTCTAAATGACCAAGAAGATCAAGGAAATGTTGCCAGTCTGACTGCTTCAGTTTAGCTGTTTCCAATAACTCCAATACTTTGGAGACAGAATAAGAGCATTCAAATATTTGATGAAGTTCTGAAGCACTGTGACAGTACAAGGCATAAGGTGCAAGCCAAGTGTAGGAAGAAAAGTTTTAAGAGGACCAAAGAAGTCTTACTGCTGGGTAGTCGTTACAGAAGTGGAACATCACAATGGACTCAGAACGTCTTGGGAAATCATTAGTAGTTAATCATTTTTATGCCAAGAGCAGGTTTCAGTGATGTCACTGTCACTGTGTGAGGGACGGGAAAAACCCACCGTGGTTCAACAACAAAGTTAGGAAACTACTGCGAAAGCAAAGAGAGCTTCACTCCAAGTATAAACGCAGCCAAAACCTCTCAGACAAACAGAAGCTAAACGATGTCAAAGTTATCGTAAGGACGGCTATACGTGAAGCGTTCAGTGAATTCGAAAGTAAAATTCTACGTACCAACTTGACAGAAAATCCTAGGAAGTTCTGGTCTTACGTTAAATCAGTATGTGGCTTGAAACAGCATATCCAGACACTCCGGGATGATGATGGCATTGAAACAGAGGACGACCTGCGTAAAGCTGAAATACTAAACACCTTTTTCCAAAGCTGTTTCACAGAGGAAGACTGCATTGCAGTTCGTTTTCTAAATCCTCGCACAAACAAAAAAATGGCTGACATCGAAATAAGTGTCCAAGCAACTGGAATCACTCAACAGAGGAAAGTCCACTGGACCTGACGGGATACCAATTCGATTCTACACAGAGTACGCGAAAGAACTTGCCCCCCTTCTAACAGCCGTGTACGGCAAATCTCTATAGAGGAACAGAAGGTTCCAAATGATTGGAAAAGAGCACAGGTAGTCCGAGTCCTCAAGAAGGGTCGTCGAGCAGATGCGCAAAACTATAGACCTATATCTCTGACGTCGATCTATTGTAGAATTTTAGAACATGTTTTTTGCTCGCGTATCATGTCGTTTTTGGAAACCCAGAATCTACTCTGTAGGAATCAACACGGATTCCGGAAACAGCGATCGTGTGAGAGCCAACTCGCTTTATTTGTTCATGAGACCCAGAAAATATTAGATACAGGCTTCCAGGTAGATGCTATTTTCTTTGACTTCCGGAAGGCGTTCGATACAGTTCCGCACTGTCATCTGATAAACAAAGTAAGAGCCTACGGAATATCAGACCAGCTGTGTGGCTGGATTGAAGAGTTTTTAGCAAACAGAGCACAGCATGTTGTTATCAATGGAGAGACGTCTACAGACATTAAAGTAACCTCTGGCGTACCACAGGGGAGTGTTATGGGACCATTGCTTTTCACAATATATATAAATGACCTAGTAGATAGTGTCGGAAGTTCCATGCGGCTTTTCGTGGATGATGCTGTAGTATACAGAGAAGTTGCAGCATTAGAAAATTGTAGCGAAATGCAGGAAGATCTGCAGCGGATAGGCACTTGGTGCAGGGAGTGGCAACTGACCCTTAACATAGACAAATGTAATGTATTGCGAATACATAGAAAGAAGGATCCTTTATTGTATGATTATATGATAGCGGAACAAACACTGGTAGCAGTTACTTCTGTAAAATATCTGGGAGTATGCGTGCAGAACGATTTGAAGTGGAATGATCATATTAAATTAATTGTTGGTAAGGCGGGTACCAGGTTGAGATTCATTGGGAGAGTCCTTAGAAAATGTAGTCCATCAATAAAGGATGTGGCTTACAAAACACTAGTTCGACCTATACTTGAGTATTGCTCATCAGTGTGGGATCCGTACCAGATCGGGTTGACGGAGGAGATAGAGAAGATCCAAAAAAGAGTGGCACGTTTCGTCACAGGGTTATTTGGTAACCGTGATAGCGATACGGAGATTTTTAGCAAACTCAAGTGGCAGACTCTGCAAGAGAGGCGCTCTGCATCACGGTGTAGCTTGCTCACCAGGTTTCGAGAGGGTGCGTTTCTGGATGAGATATCGAATATATTGCTTCCCCCTACTTATACCTCCCGAGGAGATCACGAATGTAAAATTAGAGAGATTCGAGCGTGCACGGAGGCTTTCAGACAGTCGTTCTTCCCGCGAACCATATGCGACTGGAACAGAAAAGGGAGGTAATGACAGTGGCACGTAAAGTGCTCTCCGCCACACACCGTTGGGTGGCTTGCGGAGTATAAATGTAGATGTAGATGTAGATTTATGCTCTTTGGAGAAGGCTCTTGGAAAAGATCATGTAGTAATACAGGAGGGGGGGTGGGGGGTTGCAGGTTACAATTTGGGCCATAATCTGGTAAGAGAAAGAGTGCATGTCATGCACCACCGCCTAGATGTCACGTCCAGGGATTTGCTATATCTCCACCTGTCCATAGCAGCTACCCTGACCCAAGAAGACTGGGACCAGGTTGATGGTGCCTCCTGGTCCTTGGCTGAATGCACCATGAGGAAATCAACAGCATGTCAATAGGCCAAGTTTGAGCGCCTTAACAAGAAGGTACAACAGGATGGGGACACACGGACAGTGGTCAATCTGAGCAACAAGCAGCTCGATGAGGCCACCTCAAAAGCACTCAGCAAGGGCCTCAATTTTGCAGTGACTCCCAAAAGCGTACCTATTGCAGCCTTCATCAGTTCGGTTGAGCAAGTTGTCAACAAGCTACCTTCCAACGTGTCTGAAGAGATCTGCAGGGAGACCTGCAGGGCACTCACCAGGACAAAGCCCCCCAAATCCAACATCTCGAGTGAGGAGAGGGTGGAACTCAGGCAGCTATGGAAGGATGATAGCATTGTAGTTCTGCCAGCTGATAAGGGTAACTCCATGGTCATCTTAAACAAGTTCGAGTACGATAGGAAGGTTCAACAACTTCTTGAAGACACTGCTTACAAACCACTAGATGGCGACCCCACAGACAAGGTGGACAAGAAGACCCGGAAGTTGCTGAAGGAGACAGGTCTACCTGAACAAGTCATCAAGAAGCTTCATCCCAAATCACCTGTACCACCCAAACTCTATGGACTCCCCAATGTCTACAAGGAGGGGGTCCCTCTTTGACCTATCATCAGTAACATCGGCGCAGCGACATACATCACTGCACAATACCTGAAGAAGATATTGGCACCGTATGTGGGCAAATGTGCACACCACTTTCGGAACTCTGAGGACTTCCTACAATGGCTAAGGCAGCTACACACCGTGGACTCTGACATCATGGTCAGTTTCGATGTGGTGTCGCTCTTCACACGAGTGCCACTCACTGATTCACTCAATATCATTGGAGAGAAGTTCGATGGTGCCCTGCTCGACCTGTTCAAGCATGTACTGACCTCAACATATTTTCTTTACGTGGGTCAATTTTATGAACAAACGGAAGGAGTGGCAATGGGCAGCCCTTTATCACCAGTGGTAGCCAACCTTTTCATGGAAAGGTACGAAGAGGAGGCACTTGCATCAGCCACTTACCAACCCAAGTGCTTTCTTAGGTAGGTCGATGACACTTTTATCATTTGGTCCCGTGACAGGGAGAAGCCAGATGCCTTTTTGGAACATCTAAATTCATCCACCCAAGTATAAAATTTACTATGGAACTAGAGAAGGATGGACAGCTCCCACTCTTGGATGTCCTGGTCAAGAGGAAGGCAGCTGGCACTCTGGGGCACAGTGTGTATCGTAAGCCCACCCACACTGACTTATACCTTCAAGCCAGTAGCTGCCACCACCTGACACAGAAGAATGGAGTCTTGAAAACATTAGTTTACAGGGCTCGGGCTCTGTTGGATACGGAGGGTCTGGCCACAGAAATAGAACATCTACAGCTGGTGTTCAGCAGAAATGGATACTCCTCCACAGACATCCAAAGGGCATTTCGTGCTACTAGCCAACCACAGGGTACAGAAGAGGAGTCAGAGGAGGCAAAGAAGGTGGTATACCTGCCATATGCTGGACCTATTTCTCCAAAGATCAGCAGAATTCTTTCAAAATATGATATAAAGAGTGTCTTCTGTCCACCCTCCAAAATTGGGACAAAGCTAGGGAGTGTGAAGGACGACCTGGGGCTACGTAAACCAGGCATTTACAACATCCCGTGCCAGTGTGGAAAGTCATACACTGGCCAGACAACCAGGACGGTGGACGTCAGGTGCAAAGAACACCAGAGCCACACCAGACTTGGACAGGCAACCAAATCTGCCATACTGAAGCACTGTCTGGAGCTCGGTCACTCAATGGACTACAACAACACCAAAATTGTAACACAGACGCCAAGATTTTGGGACAGTGTCAGAAAGGAGGCCATTGTGAACAAGGTCACAGACAACCTAATAAACCGAGACAGCGGTTAGCAACTCAGCTCGGCGTGGAGTCCGGCTCTGGAGCCTATCAGGGCCCAATGAAAGGAACCTAGAAACTCCTCAAGAAGTAGTAACACCGCAGGAGCAGCGCCAAGCGGGCGCGGACTGTGAACGCAACTCCTGACACAGGACGGGCCTCTGATAGCTGCCACTACTGCAGATGATGGACGAGCCAGGTGCGGACGACTGTCAGAGCACCGGGGAAGTGCCAACATCTCAGGAGCAGCGCTAGGCGGGCGTGGGCGAACGGAGCGCCCGACAAAGGACGGGGCTCAGAGAGCTGCCACAGGTGGAGACCATGTTGGGTGGAGACGTCCGAGGGAGCACCGGGGAAGAGAGAACACCTTACAAGCAGCGCCAGGCGAGCGCGGGCTGCGAACAGAGTGCCCGATGCAAGACGGGCCTCAGACAGCTGCCACAACTGCAGATGGTGGATGAGGCGGGCACGGACGTCTGTTGGAGCACCAGGGAAGTGCCAACACCTCAGGAGCAGAGCCAAGCAGATGCAGACCAAAAACGGAATATCAAACGCGGGTCCAGCTCCAGACAGCTGCCATGATGAGCCGGGTGCGGACGTCCATGGGAACACCAGGGAAGGGCCAAAATCTCAGGAGCAGCACCAGGTGGGCGCAGACCGTGTATGGAATGCCCGACACAGGATGGGCCTCAGAGAGCTGCCACAGATGGCGACCAAGTTGGGCACGGATGTCCGAGGGAGCACCGGGGAAGAGACAACACGTTACAAGCAGCTCCAGGAGGGCGCGGATGCCAAAGATAGCACCCAGCGCCCTCTGGGCATAAATACTGGACAAGATCCTCCAATACGGCGTCTCAGGTAGCACCTGAAGAAGGCAATGAGTTACGTGGCTGAAATATTGTGCCAGAGCGACACAAACATCCGCCAGTAGACCCGATTATTCCACATGTCAGGTTGTATACTCTCTAAACATAAAAGTCGAGGTTATTTTTCTACTAGCACCATTCAGATAGCGGTGGTTGTTGGCTCAGTGAAGGATGCTTAGTTCTATGGGAGGCAGGCATGTATAAGATTCTCGTCACTTTGGTTTTTACATTACTGAACATACTTTCTCCACAGTTCAAAAACTGTTGGGCAGAGCATTGACATTACACCCAGCTGTTACAGTCTGCTAATTCTGCTATGGCCAAGTAGTGCATGCATGAAAGCCGCAATACAACTGTGAGAACATCCTTTTCACATTATGTTTTCAGGGAAGCTATTAATGCATGTTTGTCAAATTATTTAATAAATCTTGATGACAGTTTTGACTTTGACAATAGTTAACTCTCACTGACAATGGTACTGTTCCACCATCAACCACAATTTATGAAACAACATCCTTGATGTAGGAGTCATGGAAGCATATAATCTCTGCTGCTCATGTGGTTTTACTTCCAAAATAACTTGCTGTGTTCACATGTGCATACCAGTTCTAAGGTGGATGGGAGCACTTTACTGTCAGTCTTTCAGGCTAGCTCCAAGAATGGCTGAACATTTGACAGCCAACATATTAGCAGCAGACAGTTTGGTTACAGCTGAATTCTCATAACTTTATGGATGGACCCCTAATGGGATTATAGAATCCATCAGTCATTAAAAAGTAGCAATTTATTCTGCTGGCTATGATAATGGGTCTAGCAGAAAATCAGAATCTTATGCTGGCTTGATAGGATTACTCTTAAGCTATATTTGTAATCGAGCACTGAATCAGAGCATATTTTTTGACAGATTTAAATATACTGTAGTAACACCCATCTACAAAACTGGAGATAAGCGAACCATGCTTAATTACAGACCATTATCATCTTTCTTTCCTGACTCTGAAAAATAGAGAAATTGCCCTATGAATTGCTCATAAATGATGTGACTTGTTTAACTGAGGAGAACTTGTTAAGTGCCTCTTTGTTTGATTTTTGTAAGGGTTTTTCCATACATAAAACAATGCAAGAACTTACAAATGAAGTACCAGCAGAGCTAAACAAGAAAAATATCCAGTTGGTATATCCTGTAAACTTGCTGAAGCCTTTGACTCTGTGGGTTCCAAAAATGTACTAAAGAGTAATGAAATTAATGATATCTGCTTTGCTTGGATGGTTCCTTACCTTCATAACAGAAAGAAGATGGTTTCATTACATAATATGTCTCAGGCATGGAGAACATATCATCATTTCTAATCAACATAAACAATCTAGCAATGACTTTAAAGGCCAGTTAAAAGAACTGTAATGTTTGCTGATAATACAAGCATACTGAGAGTTCAAATATAATATTAAGAGAGAGAGCTCAAATGATAGCTGAGTATGCCCATGAGTGGTTCAATGCTAATATTTTGAGTCTTAATTTTACAAAGACTCATATGATGCAGTTTCAAACCAGCAATAAAGACACCCTGTTAGCACTAGCTGACATTAATTGTCATACACTGAATGAACTACAGTGTGTAAAATTCCTTGAGGCACAGGTGGAAAAATAACAGAAGCAATTATGAAAGACAAATTAATGAATTACCTGAATAAATACAATCTTTTAAGAGAATCACAGTTTGGTTTCTGAAGTGGGAAAAATACGGAGTCAGCCAGAGAAGAATTCACAAAAGTTGTACTTGATGCTCTTGATAAAGATGAGTGTGTCACAGGCATATTTTTGTATCTTTCTAAGGCTTTTGATACTGTTGACCACAAGATTCTATTAAATAAATTGGAAGCATTAGGAATAAGAGGGGTAACTAATGACTGGTTTCAATCATACCTAGCAGATATGGCACAAAGAGTAGAGATAACATATACTTCAAATAGATCTAAACATTTAGTAAAACACTTATCAGAACCAAAATACATTAATATAGGTGTTCTGCAAGGTAGCATATTAGGACCAATACTATTCCTGATGTACATCAATGACTTTCCAAGTAGTGTTACTCATGGTGAAAAAATTCTGTTCACTTGATGACAGCAATATTATAGTCACTGAGAAAACAAGAGAACTCCTTGCAGAGAAAGCCAATGAAACTCTCAAGAAAGCTGATGATAGGTCAATAGGCAATAAAGTGACATTGAACATAAAGAAAACAAATGCCATGAATTTCAGTTTGAAGAGGAAAAATGACTATGTTCAATGAAATGTAGCTGGCACCTCTACAGACTGTGTAACAAATGTAAAATTTCTAGGAATGAATATTGATTCTCAGTTGGTGTGAACACACAAAGGTACTTGCAAACAGAATGTCATCAGCATGTTACGCCCTTAGAATCCTATCATCAGTGTCTTTTAGTTACATATTATTCATATGTACACTCAATTCTTAGCTACGGAATTCTTTTTTGGGGTACAAACGCACAAAATATGAACACAATTTTCAAACTCCAGAAAAGAACCATAAGAACAATAACCAAAAATACTAGTTGGGTTCATCGTAAAGATCTGTTCAAAACACAGGGGATTTTAACTGCTCCATGTGAATACATTTACCAGTCAGTTGTGCACATCAATAACAACATTGGTAATTACTGCACAAACAGCTCTGTCCATGACCATGCAACAAGAGCTAGACTCAACCTACATTTACCAAGAAAAAATAAACATAAAACTCGAAACAGCATTTTCTACCAAGGAATAAAACTGTACAATAAATTACCAAAAAGAGATTAAAGAAATTGCAAAAAAAAAACCAACAATAATAATAATAATAATAATAATAATAATTATTATTATTATAAAACATCCAACATTCCACATAACTCATTCACTTTGTTATTTTTCCTTCTTTTTCCTTTCTAGAAATACTTACCCCCAAGCTATGCATAGCACAATACTAACACGTCTTCCTCTTTCTGAGCTCAACATCTCATCTCACTCATTACGGAGGGATGCCGTCTCAGTTTTTCAGGATAGCAAATGGGAAGTTGCAGTACAGTGACATATGAGTGAACAGTATGACATTACATTATTTAATAAGTTATTTGTAAAAAAAGTATTGTATATCAGGAGTAAATATAATGATTGACTCTAACTAGAAGTCTTTAAATGTATGTGTATACGAATTAGCTTATTTTAAACTGGCCTAAACTTGTAAATAAATACTAACAAAGAGATAGAGGGGCTGGCCAGTACTTACCTCAGCTCAGTACAGCCGATAGATTCACACAAAACAAAACCGAAAATTTATGTTCCTAGCTTTCGGAACAAATGTTCCTTCATCAGGGAGGAGAGAGGGGAAAGAAAGGGAAGAAGGGAAAGGAGATTCAGTTACTCACAACCCAGGTTATGAAGCAACCTTCCTTGCTACCCTCCCTATTTTCCTTTCCCTGTTGCTTCATAACCTGGGTTGTGAGTAACTGAATCTCCTTTCCCTTCTTCCCTTTCTTTCCCCTCTCTCCTCCCTGATGAAGGAACATTTGTTCCGAAAGCTAGGAACATAAATTTTCGGTTTTGTTTTGTGTGTATCTATCGGCTGTACTGAGCTGAGGTAAGTACTGGCCAGCCCCTCTATCTCTTTGTTAGTATTTGTTTCACATCTCTATATGAGATTTTCCGTTAATCATTTAAACTTGTAAATACTTTGACATATCCAATATCCTTGTAAAAAGAGATCAACAGATGAACAAAGCTGCTGCTACTGCTCCTACTACTACTACTGCTATCTTGGATTTACTCGTTAATGATTTTGTTGCTGATGATAAGAACACGTTTTGGCCAAACCACAACACACACAGTCACAGTACAAGACTCAAAAACAATTTTTGTTTAGATTTTGCTCCTCATTCAGAATTTAGAATGGAGTTATGTCTCTGCTGAGAAGATGTATGGGGACTTGTTGACTGACATGAAGCAAAAAACTGAGAATCCACACAAATTCAAAAGAAAATTAAGAACATACTTCATTGGCAACTCTTTCTGTAAATTACATGAAGATCTAGAGTCAGGAATTGAAACGTTCTCTTAGCTATATGGCAGGTAGCAACTTATGTTTTGAAGTAGTATCACATAGTGATGTACTCTAAATATGATTCAGTATGTAAAGATGTAAAAAATATTTTCTTTGAAAAATACCATTGTAATTAAGTAAATATTAAGTTATTAATGGCAGATAAATATCAATTATATAGCAAAACAGAAGAGACAGCAGCATTTTTTTTTTCAAAGGAACAAGTTTATAATAAGTGGCAATCAAAAAGTTTCTGTTTGAATGCTGTACAGTTCAGAACTGGTATGCCAATCACAAAAAATCACCGTGAACATTGAGGCAATCGTCCTACCGATGCACCAGGTTCAAAATACTCATTTGGTAAAACATGTTTTCCTGCTTGTGGAGAAGTTTGTAGCTGCCTGTTGCACATTCTCAACCAACAGGAATTGTCGACCCTCCATTGCCTTTTTTAAGGCACCAAAGGTATGATAATCACATGGGGAGAGTTCAGGATCATAGAGCGGGTGCTCCAGTGTCCTTCATTTGAGTTGGCTTAATTTCTTTGTTATGACATTTGCGATATGGTGACGTGTGTTATCATGAAGCAACAGCAACCCTTGTTACACCATTTCACAACGGCGGCTTCAGACAGATATGCTGCCCCAGACAAATTCTTCATTCTCAAATGGATGCCTACCAGTGTTTGACATTCAACAGCCAAGAAAAGAGTAACAGCATGTTGGTCTGTTCTGATGCATTTGGTAATAACGTGGTCATAGTTTACGTTTCCGCATTTACTTCAAGCGTGCCGGAAAGGCATGAATGCCACACTAATCCCTTGCCTACATGTCAGCACTTATTTACCTGCATCAGAATCTTGCTACGTTGCATGTGTGCTGCAGCAATGCTCTCAAACAGAAACTTTTTCACTGCTCCTTATAATAATTTAATTTATTAAATACAGATGGCATAAGCTTGAATAGCATTAAGAAGTTGTGAGGATCTTATACCCTCCCAGGTTAATATATTTGTCAATATTTGCCACATTTTTCGTAACTTCATACATTAGCTTCATCAAACATCATATATTGTGTTACTGCCAGCTAACACTAGCTTGGATGTGTCCTGTTGCCCACTGACAATGCTTTTCTGACACGTGACTGTTGCTTTGTGCATGTACTTGGTGTGGCAACACAGTAGTGAGTGGACAGTTGCGGTAGTGAGTCAGCACTGGGTGGCCGTGCTCATTAATATGTTTTCAGGCTCACTACCCACGTTGTGTTCAGATGGTCTTGAGGTTTCACTGTGAAGTGATTAATGTTGTATTGTGGGATGTAGGACCTTGCTAAAACTGAGTGTATTTAAATTGGTTTTGAAATGAATAGTCACTCTGATAATAAACTGTATTGTGTGCAATATACCATTAACTGTTGTCAGTTCAGCCCTTTCACTGTCTGGCTCTTATGAGTTACCAGCAAAAGAAAATACATAATTAAATTATTGAGATAAAGAGGAAAAAAGGCAGTATTCATTAATATGACACACCAACTGGTCATTTTATACATGGAGACCGGTGACAAGGACGTTGTATCCAGCAACAATCTTTGGATCTGGTGCTCAATTGCCAGCCTAAACATATGGTGAATGAATTTGTAATTTTCAGAGACACTTCGAATCTTCAAACAGCTTTGGACAGGAGAAAGGATACAGACAAACTGTTAGTTTCATTACAAATTATGTGTGCAGTACACACACTTGAATAACAATGGATAGTGATACCGAGAATGATGATGTAATTAACAGGGAAGACAGTGTTAATCAGGTCAGTGTTGATACGGATCTCATTAATAAGTTGGGGTTAATGAACAGAATTCAGATAGTAGAGGCGACTGAGAATGAAAATTCAAATTTGAAAGCAGAAATTGAATTGGGAGAATCAGTTATAGACAACAATCATGCTGATAATACACAAAGGTAGGATGAATTAAAATTTTTACAAAAACAGAGTGCAGATCTGAGAGCAGATATTCAAAAGTTAGATGATGATGATGATGATGATCAAAACAGGAACACAGATTTGAACAAAAATGTCTGAGCATAGTCAAAAACTGAAAACTGGTTTAAAAAATGTTGGCCCAAAAGATAATAGATATTTGTAAAGAGATGCAGGACCAGTTCAATAAATTTAAGGAGGAATGTGGTGAATCGTTTCACACAACAGTCTGAATTCCTGCATGAGGTCGACAGGCAATGTCAACAGATAGGAGAGAATGTTACTAAAATACAGGCCTGTTTTAACTCACCGCATGAAACTGTGAAACAGGTCCCACTGGAGGGTGCAGTAATGAATTATGAAGTAGTTTTTGTTAAAGACAATTGGTCATTATGGTAGAGTTGGGTGTGCAACAACAATACTCTGGTAAATGAAAAGCACCAGTTTGCTTTTGTTCTACAATATTATAGAACAAAAGCAAACTGGTGCTTTTCATTTATTACAATGTTGTTCTACCAAGAACTGATGGAAGATTCTGTTAACAAAACAATACTCTGATTTAGAATTGAAAGTACAGGAACTGCAAGAAATAATGAAAAATGCTGCTTGCAGGCTGATATGAACTTAATATGACTTGAAGTAGAAAAACTAATGCACGAAAATTGCAGTGCCGGTTGTTGAATAAATATTATTGTTGGTAACATGCTCAGGCAAGGACAGCTTAAGGAATTTGACAAACAAAATTATGTCCAGTTGATTTTGAGGAACAATTTTGAGTTGCTTTTGCATGAATCAGAATTGGGGGGGGATCCTGATAGGTGCTAGAATGTGGGGAATCTGTGTATCTGATCAATATAATACATTTACAGACTTTGGAAACACATTCCCCCACATGCACTGGTTGTGACACGAACATCGAAGCATCAAAGAGAAATTATTTTTGATGCACGGTTACTGTTGTGACAAAGTGCAAATGTGTTACTTCCTTTAAAAACACTTGGAACAAAATATTTATTTAAATGGCCCCATCAGTGACAATGATATTATTATCATTTTTATCAAACATGTGCCATGAAGAGTAAGAAGATAGTTAGCTCCGATGAGTTGTTATGAATTGTTGATCATTTAGATGAGACTAGCAATGAGAAACACCAGGTGAATGTGAATATGGCACATCATGTAGAAATCAACATATTCAGAAAAGCAAAGCATCACGGGAAGATAACGTTGGGCACCCACCATAGAATAACAAAACGATAATTGACTGGGATACAATGATGCACAAAAAGATGACTGCTCATGGAATTATGAGTGCAATGATGATTACTTCGTAAATAATAAGAGGAGGAAAAACAATTGGTAAAGACAGAACTGGCAGGTAGTAAAAGACAGAAGATCTTGGATTTGTTTGGCTCCCTGAGATGTGGGTGACAGACATCAACAAAATGAGCAGCCACTGGTAAACTAAAGGTAATTTTGGATGAGACCTGCCTCAAAACATGTGAATGGCTCAGTGGGTCTGCTCCATGAATTGAAATGATCAGATGCACTACTGAAGACATTAAAGCCAAACTATTAAGAAATAAGTACAAACTGTAAGCACTGCTTTATTTCCAGTGATTGAACTTAGTGCAAAGGGCCATAAAATTATAGCAGTCCTAGATTCTGGATGCTACAGTTATATCGAGGAATTTATTTGAAGAGCTTAGTGAAACAGAAGAAATACAAGGGTGGTTTGAAAAGTTCTCTAAATGGAATAGAAAAAATGTACTTACATCACTGAAACTTTTTTTATTTTTCAATGTAGTCTCCTTGTAGATTAATGCAATTGGTCCAACGATGTTCCAGTGCCTTGATCCCTTCTCGAAAATGAGTCTCCTCGAGGTCTGCAAAATAGTTGTCAACTCCTGCTATCAATTCTTTGTTTGACGTGAATCTTCATCCACCAAGAAAAATTTTCAGTTTTGGGAAGAGATAGAAGTGTGACGGAGCCATATCAGGTGAATATTGTGGGTGTGGCAACAATTCATATCTTAGTTCGAGTAATTTTGCCGTTTCCATTCTCATGCCTTTTTGATCCAGTGTCAAGAGTTGTCACACCCATCTTACAGATAATTTTTTCATTTCTAATTCTTCAGTTAAAATCTCAAAGAAAGCAGGTGTTGACAGATGTGCATGGCTGCAAAATACTAACAGAAATTCTTTACAGACAAATGGAAAAACTGGTAGAAGCCGACCTCAGTGAAGATCTGTTTGGATTCCGTAGAAATATTGGAACACGTGAGGCAATACTGACCCTACCACTTATCTTAGAAAATAGATTAAGGAAAGACAAACCTACGTTTCTAGCATTTGTAGACTTAGAGAAAGCTTTTGACAATGTTGACTGGAATACTCTCTTTCAAATTCTGAGGGTGGCAGGGGTAAAATAGAGGGAGCGAAAGGCTATTTACAATTTGTACAGAAACCAGATGGCAGTTATAAGAGTCAAGGGACATGAAAGGGAAGCAGTGGTTGGGAGTAAGACAGGGTTGTAGCCTATCCCCAATGTTGTTCAATCTGTATATTGAGCAAGCAGTACAGGAAACAAAAGAAAAGTTCAGAGTAGGTATTAAAATCCTTGGAGAAGAAATAAAAACTTTGAGGTTCGCTGATAACATTGTAATTCTGTCAGAGACAGCAAAGGACCTGGAAGAGCAGTTGAACGGAATGGACAGAGTCTTGAAAGGAGGTTATAAGATGAACATCAACAAAAGCAAAACGAGGATAATGGAATGTAGTCGAATTAAATTGGTTGATGCTGCCTGAATTAGATTAGGAAATGAGACACTTAAAGTAGTAAAGGAGTTTTGCTATTTGGGGAGCAAAATAACTGATGATGGTCAAAGTAGAGAGGATATAAAATGTAGACTGGCAATGGCAAGGAAAGCATTTCTGAAGAAGAGAAATTTGTTAACATCGAGTATAGATTTAAGTGTCAGGAAGTCATTTCTGAAAGTATTTGTATGGAGTGTAGCCACGTATGGAAGTGAAACGTGGACGATAAATAGTTTCGACAGAACGAGAATAGAAGCTTTCGAAATGTGGTGCTACAGAAGAATGCTGACGATTAGATGGGTAGATCACATAACTAATGAGGTGGTATTGAACAGAATTGGAGAGAAGAGAAATTTGTGGCACAATTTGACTAGAATAAGGGATCGGCTGGTAGGGCATGTTCTGAGGCATCAAGGGATCACCAATTTAGTGTTGGAGGGCAGCGTGGAGGGTAAAAATCATAGAGGGAGACCAAGAGATGAATACACTAAACAGATTCAGAAGGATGTAGATTGTAGTAGGTACTGGGAGATGAAGAAGCTTGCACAGGATAGAGTAGCATGGAGAGCTACATCAAACCAGTCTCTGGACTGAAGACCACAACAACAACAACAGTTAAAATGTGATATAACCTTTCAGATAACATCTGGCAAGCATGAGCAATTTTGCGCACTTTCAATCGGCGATCCTGCATGACCTTTTTGTGCACTTTTGCAATGATTTCTGGAGTAGTGAACTATCTTTGTCGACCACTGCGTGGATCGTCATCTAAGCTCTCCTGACCAAATTCAAATTCATTTGTCCACTTGGCTACAGTTGAATATGAAGGAGCAGTGTCCCCCAGTGTATTCTGGAAATCAGCATGAATGTCCTTTGCTTTCATACCTTTCTTTACGAAGTACTTAATTGCTGTTCGAATCTCGATTTTTTCCATCTTCACAAATCAAATCATTATGTGGGAACTACAACACAGCCACATCACCACCATGGCTCTCTTCCATGAGCACTGACGTGGCACGTGTTTACAGGCAACAGTCCAATGAATATCACGTGAACAACTCCTTGCACTAGCACTGATCTCTAATGGTGATTCCAAGAACTTTTCAAACCACCCTCGTACCTGTAGTTCCTGTAAGTTGTGTGGATGTAGTCAAAGCAGCTAGTCATAAAAGTCAACCTGTAGCTGTGCAAATTTTCATTACGTGCAAGATTTCAGAAAGATACTTTGACACGACTGTACTGATTATTGATTCTCTGGCTGTGGACTGGATTTTTGACAATGATTTGTTGACTTAAGATGTAGAATTAATTTTGGGAGAAGCTGTTTAAGAATTAGTGAGCAAAATAAAGAATTGGAGGTTAATTTCGCAATTATCATCATCATCGGAGGAGGAGCTTCTGCAGGGTTAGGAGTTACGATTATCGAGCAGGTTAAATAAATAAATAAATATAGATGATGAGACTGAAGTACCACTTACATGAAGAATAATGCGTCCCCAAAATATGAGAAGAAGAAATTTGGCGTCACATCAAAAATTCAAGAAAAGAGTGATGATTTGATACAGATACACACACACACACACACACACACACACACACACACACAAAAACACACACATACATGCCCTATAGGGAAGATTACAAGAAGTTTTACACAAGCAATCAGGTGGATTGATGAAAGGACAGCAATGTAAAATTAAGGTGCAACCACACAAACGATTCAAAATGAAAACATATTTGGTAGCAATAGCCATGGGAGAAGTTGAAGGGAAAAAGTTCAAATAAATGATAGAAAATGATATAATTGAGAGATTAGATGGTAAATATTGTAATCTGATACAGACAGTAATTAAAAAAGATGGGTCAGTCAGGCTTGTTTTGGATGTCCAAGCTGCCAGTCGCATCATTATGACCCAGTGAGACCAGGCTAAAAACACAGAGGAGATTTTCCAGAAATACAATGGCACTTGTTATCTTTGCAATTTGGCTATAACAAGTAGTTGGAGCTAGAGCTGAAAATTCACTGTACTCCTGCTAAACAAGTAAGTTTTCAGCCAAAGGCCTCCTGCTGAATCAGGCAATATACCATACACATTCACACACACACACACACACACACACACACACACACACACACACGACCATGGCCTTCGTACCCAGATACTTTGACCATGTGTGTGCAAGTTGTGTTTGCCAGGCCTTGGCAGTGCCTTGAGTGTGCGAGTTGAGTTTGCATGAATGTGTCTATGCCTGTTGTATAATACAGAAAAAGGCCTTTTGGTCAAAAGCTTACTTGTTTAGCAGTATTTTTATTGTGCCTGTCTGTGACTCAACATTTTCACTATATGGCAAGTAGCAATCTATCCTTTTCATAATACTAACTTTAATCATTTCTTAGTATTTATGGAGACTACCAGCATTATCTGAAATGACACTGCTTGTCATTGCCTGCTTTATCCTTGATCTTAATAAATCATTTTATCTTGGGATAGAAAATGGTAAATTTAGACTGGGAACTCATTTATACCATACAGTCAGTGAAAACGGTCAGAAACAATATTGCACAATCACGATCACAAGTCAATTGTTATCAGTGTGGGACAGGAAATAATGCATGACAGAGCAAGAAGCACTTGCGATTGTTTGGGACTTTGACCAATTCCGTTCAGTTGGTAAACCAGTGTGCGGACAAGATTAATTTTATAGGAGTTGAGGATGGAGTAAAAAATTCATAGGTTTGTACACATCATCAAAGCAGAGCAGGAACCAAATGAGATATTAAAAATGATAAAAACAATGTACCAAGATGAAATGCAGACTAAAATTCAGCAATATTACTTAATATATTATTACTTTTGTACCACAGAATAGACCAACTCAAAATCATCGAGACTTTGCAAACCAGAACGTAATACTGATGATCTGATTAAATATATTCATACCAGTTTCATACATTTTGGCTCAAAGAAATATATACACTACTTCAGAAACAGGAGATCATTAATAACATGTCACTGGAGTATGAAGAATTATAAAAAAAACATGACTTCTATCAGCATACCAATGTACCTCAATGCAACAGAAAAGACTTAATGCACAATATTATCCCACAAACAATAGGTGAAATCATGGCTTTGGACCTCTATAGAACTTCTCTGAAGTCTTTCTCAAAGATCTTAGTAATGGTGGAATTATTCTAAAAAATAAAAAATTATTTGCTACTTTCCATTGAAACAAGTTAATGGCAAAATCACAATTAAAAAAATTAAAGGAAGATTATTTTCTGGATAAGATTTGGCTCCAATGTACCCTGTTGGACAATGGACCACAATTTTGTTCTAATGAAGAGGAGAGGACCTGTCACATTGCTACATTGACATATCATCGAGCGTCTAATCCAGTTATGCATATAACGCGAGAGCTAGGAAGAATGTTCGAAGCACACCACTGAGAGAAACATAAGAACTGGGTTAATAAGTTATCTGATTTTAAAGAAGCGATGAACAGTTTAGCTCATAATAGTACTGGTCTACCACCCTGTGCATTTTATACGGCAAGAAGTCCAAGAACAGTTTCCTTGAGATTACTGATCTTCCATCGTGAAGTGAGTTCTTAGTGGTAGAGACTCAGCGATTGGCATTACAGCAGATGGAGAAGCGACGACTTATTGAAATCCACTGTGTACAAAGTCAGAGATTATGTGCAGATACGATCACATTTCAATTCTTCAAAGGCAAAGGATGAAATCAAGAAATTTCTGCATTATTACTTGAGACCATTTAGAATTCGAAAGATATTGCATCAAAATTCTGTTGAGTTGGAAAGACTTTTTGTTTTTTGAGTCATCCGTCTTCTGACTGGCTTGAAGCAACCCGCCACTAGTTCCTCTCCAGTGCCAACCTCTGCATCTCAGAGTAGCACTTGCAACCTATGTCCTCAATTATTTGCTGGATGTATTCTAACCTCTGTCTTCCCCTACAGTTTTTGCCCTCTACAGCTCCATCTAGAACTGTGGAAGTCACTCCCTGATGTCTTAACAGATGTCCTATCTTCCTATCCCTCCTCCTGCTGTGCTCCAAACATACATTCTCAGAAATTTCTTCCTCAGATTAAGGCCTATGTTTGGCACTAGTAGATTTATCTTGGCCAGGAACCCCCTTTTTGCCAGTGCGAGTCTGCTTTTGACGTCGTCCTTGCTCCGTCTGTCATTGGTTATTTTACTGCCTAGGTAGCAGAATTCCTTTACTTTATTTACTTTGTGACCATCAGTCTGGATGTTAAGCTTCTCTCTGTTCTCATTTCTGCTACTTAATGGCAAAAAGTATTTTGTACTTCATCATGTTGAAGTACCATCAACATACAGAAGAGAATGAAATAGCACAATGAAAAAGAAAGTTTCATATTGTGTTACTGTTAGAATATGACAGACTGCAGAAGTAGTGTAAGGAACTAGCAGTGCTAGTGAACTAGTATGTAAATATCTTTTGTGCACAGCCAGTTGACATCACAGGGGCCGAGAAGCACATTTTGGCTGGCATTATGGAATTGTTCTCAACGAAGCCACGTGGAGCTGCATGACGAATTAAGTGCCGGTCATGTTCTTTATAAAGCAGAGTGATTCAGATAAAGTATGGCAATGTTAAGTATGTTTACATTTGGATATTCTAAATTCTGAGGTATTTGTGTACAAACATGTATTTAGACATGTAAACTGTGTGCCACAAACCTAGCTTTGTCCCCTTTTTATTTTCCCTCCTCAGTTCTACACCTACTAAAAGTTAGCATTTGTTTATTTACCCTGGAAATATTATATATCTTGTATAAACAATTTATTAATGAATCTCATTATGTGACCAATATAAGTTTGTGTATTATTAACATTCCACTTAAAGAATTCATTCCTTACAATACCCATTCTTTTGAACATAATGAAGATTCTAGAATGAGATTTTCACTCTGCAGCGGAGTGTGCGCTGATATGAAACTTCCTGGCAGATTAAAACTGTGTGCCGGACCGAGACTCGAACTCGGGACCTTTGCCTTTCGCGGGCAAGCGCTCTACCAACTGAGCTACCCAAGCACGACTCAAGCTCCGTCCTCACAGCTTTACTTCTGCCAGTACCTCGTCTCCTACCTTCCAAACTTGCAGAAGTAAAGCTGTGAGGACGGGGCGTGAGTCGTGCTTGGGTAGCTCAGTTGGTAGAGTGCTTGCCCGCGAAAGGCAAAGGTCCCGAGTTCGAGTCTCGGTCCGGCACACAGTTTTAATCTGACAGGAAGTTTCATAATGAAGATTGCTTAAAGAAAGTATAACAAATAGTCTCGACTGTGCTAAATTAATTTCTTCTGTGAAGGACATCAATTATTATTAGTAAATAGTTGATTAGTTCAATATACATATATAATTATTTTGTTACAAGCATTTTTTAAAATCAAATCATGCATTTTGTTTTGTGAAGAAACAGTCACAGATTTTACATTAACGTGCTTGTTACTTAATAATGAAATTCACATTAATTGACACAGTTCTACATAATGGACACATTCTGTGGATAGTCGTATTTCTGGTCTTTTTCTATTTACATTCTTCTTGAACACCACATTTTGAAGATTATTGATGCCATCAGGTGTCATTATGTTTTAAGTATGTTTTCATGCAGTGACATTTGCTATGTATACATAGCCATGTGCTAGTTAGTTTAGCATCATGTAATAATATAATAATTAACTGTTATTTCTTGCCTACCGACTGTGGCCCTTCTTTGCAAGTCAATCCCCCCCCCCTCCCCCCCGCTCACTCACAACCTTGAAACCCCATTTCATTTAATGTTACAAATTATGATTCTACAGAAAAATCTACATCTACATACATTTTGTGTGGAGCATTTTCTTTGTTTCGCCATAGGCCACCTCTGCCAATCAACTGACCATTGTAAACACGATCTAATACCTCCAGTGCTTCAATTGCATAATGTGCTGGTTTACCATCATGCTGAAACCACATGTGTTGTCGAACATCCAGGGCAATGTCCTGCAGTAGTACCAGTAGTTCCTATTCCAAAAATGTTCTATATTTGCACCCATTCAATGTGCTGTTGATAAAATATGGACCAATGAGTTTGTTCTCCATGATGCCATACCATATCTTAACTGACCAAGAATGTTGATGGTCAACTTACCATAACCAGTGGGAATTGTCTACACTCCAGTAATGCATGTTATGTTGGTTAACATCACCATTGTTTGTGAATGTAGACTCATCGGAAAATAGTGCCTTGGCAAAAACATGTGGGTCATTTGAATTTGTTGAAGCCGCCCATTCACAGAACACTACCCGAATCGGGTGGAAATCGGTGCTGTGAAGTTCTTAATGCAGTGACACGTGCTATGAATGATACTTATGACAATGTAGTATTGTGACAATACTACCTATGGTCGTATGTGAATTGCCATGAAATTTTCGGGCACTTATCCATAGGTTGTCGTGCACTGCTGCCAGAACAGTTATTTAATTAGCTTCTCCTATAACACATTTGCTTGTTTTCTTTTGCCGGTGTATATGCTGCCCTCAGACAGAAGGGTATTCATAACCCTGTAAAAGAAGGAATGAGAGCAAGCTTCCTCCGAAAAATGCTTGGCATACAAGGTAACAGCGGCCTCAAAATTTCTCCGACATTCTCCGTAAATCAGCATCATTTCAATTTTTTCTTCTGTGGTTGCAACATTCATTGTTCACCTGCACATCGGTTCTTCAACTGATACACACGTGTGCAGCCAATATACAGTGCACATAATGTTTAGAGCCGCCATCTCTTCTACATCTGCATGATACATAAGCTCCAGTTGTAGTGCACTGCCTGTTATGGTATATCGTAGTTTGCTGCACAGCCATAGTGGCGTGTTGAGTAGTACCCTGTTCAATGTGTTGGAATACAACATTGCAAATGGTATTTTGAATTAGAAGTTATGAAATACTGGTCTGTCCTAATCTTGCAGCACGGAGGTGGGGTCCCAAGCGGCATTGCATATCCAAGGGTCACTGAGTAGCATGTCGTAAATTATGGTTGTGTACCCATTTCTATTCCTCCAATTACTGTGCCATCTGTGGCGAAACAAAAAAAAAATGCTCCAGACAAAACATATGTAGATTTTGTCATAGAATCATAATCTGCAATAAAAAATGAGGGTTCCTCTCAAAAATTTCTCAAGTTTCTTCCCCCCCTCCCCCTAATACAGGGTGGGGTGGCAAGTAGAGCGTGGTATCGTTGGATGTCCCTGCCAAGACAAACAAATTGGAATCATAACTTTTTGTGATCTGATGTGCACTTTTTGAGATACTTCAATGTCTTTGGTTAAAATAAATAGATTTTTTTCCTGCTGCCCGTCAGTATATTTGTCATTCTTTCTGACATTTGTCATAAGTTTACAGATTAGCTTTTGCACAGATTATGTATTGTGTTACTGCAGCTAATGCTCGGTTAGCTATGTCCAACAATTTAGACAATTACCTTCTGACAACACTTTTCTGATATAGTGATTGTTGCTTTATGCATGTGCTTAGTGTGACAATACAGCAGATAGTGGACAGTTGCAGTACTGAGTCAGCTTTGCTCGGCTGTGCTCCCTAAGGTGTTATTAGAATAACTATCCATGCCACGTTCTCGTGGTCTTAAGGTTTCAATGTTAAGTGCATAGTGTCATACTGTGAAACGAAGGATCTTGCTAAAACTGAAGGTAGTTAAATTGTTTTTGAAATAAGCAGTCACTTTGATAATAAATTGTACCATGTGTGATCTACCATTAACTGTTACCAATCAAGCCTTTTACCATGTGTTTCATGTAAGTTGCCAGCTAGAGAAAATATATAATTAAATTCCCATCTACTTTTCACTGCCCCTTCCCATCTCTGTTACGTACAATACATTTAGATTTTCACTCTTATTAATTCGTGTACAATGTTTTAGTAGTAATCTCTGTCTTGCACATTACCCTGTCATCCACCTTTAACCACTCAGGTTTTCAAATCTCGTCTGACGCAGTCCTCATCAATCAGTCTTTCCTTCTCATCCTGTACGGTAAGTCTCCCCTGACCAGTAGTTCTGGGTAACTTTTCTGAAATCCACCCATTTTCCTAAACCTCCCTGGTCCTTTTCCTTCACCCTTCTTCCCTCCCCTTCAACCTTACTGCTGGAAGAAGAATCCATTGGTTCCGAAAGCTTACATAATTATAACTATTTTTTAATGTGCGTGTTCTGCTGCCATTTGTTGAGTGGTGTTTTTATCTATCCAATGACATTACATTGTCAAAAATTGATTTTTTTGTTGTTACTGTATAGTGTTGCTGCGGCCATGGTTGTAAGCGTTTGGGTGTCTGTGTGGTTATGTGCGTAGTTTCTATTAGAAAAAAAGCCAGACCTCAAAAGATAGTGAATGCTGTTTTCTATTATGTGTGTGTATGCACCACTCATCGAATTTGCTACAAATGAGCGATTGCTTTTCCTTTAGTTTACATATAATTCCAGCCAGAATTTCCATTATTTCTATCAATGTATTCTTCACACTTTGCTGTTACTGTTAGTATATATTGTTAAACTGAATATGGCACTAGGTTAATTTGGGACCATTGTATTGAATACACACACAAAAAATTCTGTTTGCTACAATTTTTTGCCCGTAACAAGAAACACTCAAGACGAGGTCATTATCAGGGGAAAGGAAACTGGCATTCTATGGATCAGAGCGTGGAATGTCAGATCCCTTAGCTGGGCAGGTAGATTAGAAAATTTAAAAAGGGAAATGGATAGGTTAAAGTTAGATATAGTGGGAATTAGTGAAGTTCGGTGGCAGGAGAAACAAGACGTCTGGTCAGGTGAATCCAGGGTTATAAATACAAAATCAAATAGGTGTAATGCGTAATGCAGTAGTTTGTTTAATAATGAATAAAAAAAATAGGTACGCAGATAAGCTACTACGAACAACATAGTGAATGCATTATTGTAGCCAAGATAGACACGAAGCCCACGCTTACCACAGTAGTACAAGTTTATATGCCAACTTGCTTCGCAGATGACGAAGCGATTGAACAAATGTATGATGTGATAAAAGAAATTATTCAGATAGTGAAGGGAGATAAAAATTTAATAGTCATGGGAGACTGGAATTCGATAGCAGGAAAAGGAAGAGAAGGAAAAGTAGTAAGTGAATATGGACTGGGTGTAAGTAATGAAAGAGGAAGCAGCCTGGTAGAATTTTGCACAGAGCATAGCCTGATCATAGCTAACACTTGGTTCAAGAATCATAAAAGAAGGTTGTATACATGGAAAAAGCCTGGAGATACTGACAGGTTTCAGATAGATTATATAATGGAATAGAAGGGAGAACCGATAAAGGTACTCAAGGTACCGTCCGCCACACACCGCCAGCTGGCTTGCGGAGTACGGAAGTAGATGTAGATGACAGAGATTTAGGAACCAGGTTTTAAATTGTAAGTCATTTCCGGGGGCAGATGTGGACTCGACTACAATTTATTGGGTATGAACTGTAGATTACAACTGAAGAAACTGCAAAAAGCTAGGAATTTAAGAAGATGGGACCTGAATAACTGAAAGAACCAGAGGTTGTAGAGAGTTTCAGAAAAATCATTAGGGAACAACTGACAAGAACAGGGGGAATAAATACAGAAGAAGATGAATGGGTAGCTTTGAGAGGTGACATAGTGAAGGCAGCACAGGATCAAGTAGGTAAAAAGGCAAGGGCTAGTAGAAATCCTTGGGTAACAGAAGAGATATCGAATGTAATTGATGAAATGAGGTGGTACGGAATAGAATTGGGTGGGGAAGAGGAATTTGTGGCACAACTTGATTAGAAGAAGGGATCAGTTGGTAAGACACATTCTGAGGCATCGAGGGATCACCAGTCTAGTACTGGAGAGTAAAAAACATAGAGGGAGAACAAGAGATGAACAGACGAAGCAGATTCAGAAGGATGTAGGTTGCAGCGGTTACTTGGTGATGAAGAAGTTTGCACAGGATAGAGTAGCTTGGTGAGCTGCAGCCAACCAGTCTCTGGACTGAAGACCACGACCATGACCACGACCACGACCAAGATTATAACCACAACCACAACAACAGGAAACAAACTGACATTTCTGTTTGTTTTCAGTGGCTGTTGCATGAAACATGAAATTAGAGACACTTGCAAGAGCTGACACCATCCACACATTGCAAAAATGAAATTGTAAATATCTGCCAAACAGCAGAGAAAATGCTCCAGAGAGAGAAACTGATATTTCATGAAAAGACAATGATGATAAAATCAGACACATTAGACCATATAAAGAGTCTTAATGACTGACAGACTTTTGGGCACCGTTTTATAATGGAATAGGAGGATGAGACATCAGAGGGGAGTTGAGAGGTGGGGTAGGGAATGATGATGATAGTGAATCCTTTGTTCCACATCTTTAGATGTCTTACGTAGCACTATGAATGCAGATGTAAGAGGCAGATTTAAGAAGTTCAATTATAGGGTATGTATTTTGAGAAATACATATATGTTGTACAAGCTACTATACAGTTCATAGCATACAGTACTTTGTAGCAAATATTAGCGATTTTCTATCCTGTTCTATTTGTGTACTGAGTGAGGGGAAAAAGGGCTAGGTATATGCTTCTGTATGCATCATCATCATCATCATCATCATCATCTCTATGGTCTTATTCTATTCTCATGATCCTTAAGAGTGAATTAGAAATAGTGGCAGCAGAAATGTTATGTACTTCCCTTAAATACTGTTTCTTTACACTTATCAAATGGGTTTTGCAAAAACAACATTGTATTTCTTTCAGAGATTCCTATTTATGGTCTCCTGAGTGTTTTTGATGTCTGCCGCCATGCCTGTTCACTAAGGGCTCCAAACAATAAAGCACTCCAGAACTGATTATACTACAATATTACATGCCATTTCCATAAAGGGGTCATTCAATGGCATTATCAAACTATCAATATATTGACTGCCTGAGGGGGCTTATAGACATATTGCCAAAACATACTGGACATGTGAGGTCAAGTATTGATGATTTGACAATATTCTCCATTCAGATGGTAATATAGTACATCAACCAGCCACACAGTGTTAGTGTGCACTGTTATGTTTTCATTTCGTCTGTGTGTATCATACCTCAGATTCAATTTTTAAGTAATATTTTAATACAAAACTATTTTAATAGGGCTATGCGAAGATAATCACTGTATATACCACTTCAGGAAGGTTAACGGAGCATTCTCTTATGACACAATTAATTTGAAGCTATAGTATAGATTGGTGAATTACTTAGCAGTTTGGGAAAACTGCTTTTACTTTGAAAAATACATCATATTTGCAATGAGTAACAAGCAGTTTGGAAAATGCATATCAATTCCACCAAATTATCACAACGGGCAAAAACATACTTTATGTTTATTGCCTGAACATATCTTTATCAGGAAGACAGAATTGCTTGACAAGTTTTCACAGAGTTTTATTAGTTGAATTTGCAGATCTTACAGAACTAAACTTCGTAACATTATAATGACCTGCCTGTCACCAGCAATTTCAGGGTTACTCCTAATCTGTTGTCATCTGCAACTGCCTCTCTCCTTAAGGATTATTGCTTCTCTGTTGTATCTCTTATCAACATTAATAACTTGTTGTATGATGCAGGACTTACCAGAAAATAATTTATGATATCTTTTGGGTCCATGATTCTGATTTTAGTCAGTAAATTAGCATGTGACCACCAACTATTTGTTTTCCCCCAACCACTCTTGGACCCATATCCTACTTTTTTTGTTGTTTTTGATTTCTTACAAGCTGTAGGTAATATAATTGCAGCATACACATCTTTTTGGGTGTTTGTCTTAACCTTGTAAAATTACGTTTGTCAACTGACAATCTGACTCTTACCCTCTTCACCCCGCCCGTCTCCTCCTTACCCTGACCATCCAGTTTGCTTCTCCCACTAGATGTCGTTTCTTGCAGTGCAACCTCAGTGACCAGATGCAGTGGTTATCTCGTTTGTGTGTGTGTGTGTGTGTGTGTGTGTGTGTGTGTGTGTGTGTGAGGGGGGGAGAGAGAGAGAGAGAGAGAGAGAGAGAGAGAGAGAGAGAGCAGAGGGGGGGGGGGGGAGGGGGGAGCTGTGCTTGCATGAATGAGTGTGTTTTCTATGTTGGATGAAGGCCTTTTGGCTGAAAGCTCACATATTTAGCAGTCTTTTTGTTATGCATGTCTGTGTCTCAACACCTCCTCCATATAGTGAGAGCAATGTATCCTTGTCTTAATTTTGTAATTATTACCAATATTATTGATGGTATGATGTCACTTCAATATACCAAAGTTTGATAAATTAGTACTGTCAATAAATACTGAATATGTGCAGGCCCCTTTACAAATGCACTGCACTTTCCCAGCACTCTTGCAACAAATTTTCCAATCTTACATTTGTCTTCCCAACTAGAGATTTTACTTATTTGTCCCATTTCATATAATTTGTTTATATTACCACTAAATATTAATTTAATGTTACTTGTTCTAGGTGTTCACCAATTATCTTGAAATGTGTTTACCTCATCTGCCATCAGGCTCAGTTCAGTGGCATCCTTGGCATCATAGTCATATAAAACTCGTGCTCTCTGGTAACCACTTTTCGGGGTTTCATGATGATTTTCTGTATGAGAAGTTGTTGCCTGAAAAGGAGTCGCTCCTGGAGTTTTTAGAGAAAGGCTGAAACCAAAAATAAAATATTTTTTTAAAAAAATTCTTGTTTGAAATTATTTTTATAATTTTATTTTTAATAATATTCCACATGATCATAAGACAGAAAGTCTCTTCAAGAGTGCTTCAGATGCCATTAAATCTTAAATTACTTAGTGCTCACAATAAAACACACAAAATAATGCCAAAAAAGAAGATATCACATTTGTGTTGTCTCTGTTTAGAAGAATGACAGCACAAACATAATTTGGTCATCATGTTTGTCTGCAGTATAAAAAGTACACAGCACTTTCACCTTGTTCCTTAACTTCCACAATCAAGAGCTGATTAAAATTTAGAAACTTTCATACACAATGTTTAGACCTTTGAGCATAAATATTGAAACTGCATGATGCTAAATTATTGTACCCAAATACGTGACATCTAAAATTTTAGTGAGATGATCTTGGGAATATTTTCTCGAATTATGTGATACACGCAAAAATCTTGTAAAAGATGCAATGTGAAACATTCTAGGTCATCATATACAACTGTCGTATTTATCACGGCTATCACAGTAAAATGCTCATTTCTCACAGGCTTGCCACATATGGTTGTCATATCTGTAACAGTTACTTTCACATCATGCAAAGAAAATTTTTCATGATTTAATCAATGTGACATGTGCTCTAAGAACACACTCAGCAAAATGGTTCATGGGAACAGGTGAATCAAAATTAACTGATTTGAACTGACTGCTTTCTGATCACATCCCAATTAACTAGTATACAATACTGTGTATAATATAAGTCAAATGCCTGCGAATAAGATGCTTTAATACTCAATTACATATAACATTCCAATGACCATTAACTCAGTGTGCCACATCTGCTTTCATAGTCAAATTAACTGCAAAACCTGCAAGGAAAACTTTAACAAAAAGGCTTACAACTGATTGAATAGTGGCAAGAGAAGACTTGGTACACGACACTAATTTTGACAAGCACAGAAATATACAAAGGTAGAACACAAAGCACAGTTTCGTCATGATGTAGTTCCCCTGACAGCAAATTAAAAAAAGTAATATCAACAAGGAGGGGGGAAAAGGTTTTATAACAGAATATAAATAAAAAGATACTTCCAAATATTGTAGAGGTTAGGATAGAGGGAAAAAGCAATGTATGTCGGCATCAACTGTGGCCACAAAAACGTGCTCTAAACTGCATACCTCAGGAGCTATGAGCACTTCTTCATTTTCGCTACAGAGAAACATGTTTCTACTGAATGAGAGCTTGTAGCTCTTAAGGTGTGCCTTTAAGAGCCAACCTTTACTACACTTTTTGCTTCAAATGATCAGTCTTGTCATGTCCCTGAATACTGACTATTCCTCCTAGGACACCTGTAGATGACTGGAACCAAGGGACTTGCTCAGATGATGTATGGTGCCACTCCCATATTTTTAATACTGTATTGTTTGAGTCCTATGTAGGTTAATCAGAACTATGATTTCAGTTCTCAAAATGACAATGTACAGCTTTTGGTGGATTTATACATGTGTGTAATGCTCTTTTACAGCATAAAATGATGGAAACCTTCATATCTAGATCAAAACCCGTGTGATGTGCATGGTAGAAGGTACATCCAGTTGCATCAGTTATTAGGGCTTTCTTCCATTCTATTCATGTGTGGGTTGTGGGGAGAATGATTGCTTAAATGCTACCATGCATTCCACAATTAGTCTAATGTTCTTTTTGCAGTCCCTATGGGAATGGCACATAGAGAATCATGATGTATTCTTATATTCATCACTTAAAGTTGGTTTGATGAACTGTCTACTTAGGTTTTCATAGGATTGATTGTGTCTTTCTTCAAGCACCTGCTAGTTCAGTTCTTTCAGCATATCTGTGACAGTTTCCCAGGGATTGAACAAACCTGTGACCATTAAAGCTGCTCTTCTTTGTATCCATTCAATATCTCCAGTTAGTCCTATTGAGTTCGGGTCTTACACACTTGAATAATCTAGGATGGGTCAGTCACTTGCTCATAGAGGAAGAAATACACATACTTTCTGGCCAGAGATAGCAGTCTCGTGTTTGTGTGTGTGGGTGTGCGCTTGCTTGAGTGAATGTATGTGTTTCTTCCTTTCTGAAGAAGGCACTGGTTGAAAGCTCAATGTCCAACAGTCTTATCATTATGCCTGCCTGCAACTTAATGCATCATCTTTACAGTGAGTAGCAATCTATTCTTTTCATAATATTTTAAATATCTGAACTTGTTTTTAACAACAGTTTGCCAATCATGAACATCAAATCAAACAAGGGAAGATGAGTATAGTTGAATTCTCCAGCCACACTGTAGTAAATAGAGGTGAGGATAATAAGTCAGGTTTTTTTAAGAATGGCCCAGAAACTGGCTGGGGTAAAAATGAAGGAACCATTTCAATATTTGCTTGAAATTATTTCAGGACAACCATGAAAAACTTAATCAAGATGGCTAGCCCAGGTAGTGATAACTGCTCTTTCTGAATAAAAGTTCAGTGCCATGACTACTAGTAGGCCTCGCATTTAAGCATTTATGGAATGTGGTGTCAAGATTTGTTTACGCAAAAGCTCCTCCACCTACAGGCACTATGGAGTTTTGGGCACAATGGCTACAATATTTTTTTTGAGTTTTCAGTCTATATATTGAAACAGTGTTGCGTTGACTAACTTCCATCAAAATTTGTGTAATAACCCTTCCTCTTTCCTGCAAGTCTGGAGTGAGGCACAATCACCTTTAGACAGGTATAACGACAGTGTTTGCTCTCTATATTTTACTGACACATATAGGATTTATTTTTACATTTTTTAATAATGTTACCAGTTTTAAGACCAATAAACAGAATTTCATATTTTTGTTGGGGGCGATTCATGGTGTCATTTTACCTGTCAGCGGAATATATATTTACAGGTCCTACAAATCTAAAATTATTATTGTGCAAGGGGCTTTAGTAATTCTTCATTACAAATCAAACTTTGCATGCTGAATACATCCGTGACCCAAATGAAGTCAACTTTAATTCAGACTGAACTTATCCAGCATATTTTGCATTTACTGCCAGGTGGTAGAGCCGAGTTTTGATATTTGTACAAATCATTCATTTACAATTGCACATTTCCCATATAGACGTGACTCTTTCAAATTTCTCTTGCACCTATCATACTGATGCAGTTCTGTGACTGGATTACGTCTGTATTGTGACCACTTTATTAAATTGTTGCAACCTCGTTGGCAAAGAGATCTTTAAGATTCTTTATACCAATGTAGGAAGAATAAAAGCAAATATATCACAAAATGAATGTAAAAAAGTTTACAAGGCTTTGTGGTCCTTTCTCAAAAACTGAAGATTTAATGCTGAGCTCTAAACTTCATATAATTAGACATACTATAGTCTGTCATGGGTGTATCACTGGTTATAAGGACCCTACAATAAAAATCCCTTGGAAATATTAATTTACCAGCATAAAAATAGTACCTGGAGTTCTAGAATTTGCATCTGACTGTTGTTGATAATGTTCAGCTGCTCTGGGTGTCTGTATCCACCAAATAGTACTAAATGACAAAACAAGGAATAAAAATAATGCCATGTTCATGCAGTAGTTAAAAAAAAAAAAACTGCAAACTGCACACAAAACTAAAATATTTTCAGTTTAGTTCACTTTCTAAAGGAAACAACAGACTGCTGAAAACAAATCAAAATATACTCTTGAAATAAAATTACATGAAATGCACCTGGTAATAACAATTTTCTCACAGCATTTAAAAAAGAAATCAATTATAACTATAATAGCTCTTGCATGAAAATATATTGGTAAGTCAAAAATGCTTACAGAGCAATGACTGACTGGTATTATTGTAACATTTTTCTTGTTTCACAGCAACAACAGCAGGCTGTTGATTCCATGCCTTTTGGTCCACTGTTCTGCACTTCCACTGCATGCATATCAGTTCTCTGGGTACTGAATTTCCCCGAAACTTGAAGCTAGGTGGTGGTTCAGAAATTCTTTATCAGTTAAGTGGAATAAATTTTTCCAAAAATCATTAATAAAAGGATTTTCCCCTACTTGTTACCCTTCTCTCAACACTCAGCAACAACTGGAAATTCATTTTTTCTTAGCTTACATTTTGGATTAATATTTTAGTGGGAATTAAAAATGGATTAACAGCGTATTCAGCATGTAATGCTGAATGATCTTACAATTTTAATGTCTCCTTTATTAGCGTTTAGAGAAAAATACAAAATTACACAAAACCTTAGTTCTTGTGCTCCACTTTCTATCTCATCAGGAAAAGTGAAGTGCAAGTGTTCAGATAAATTGATACCACTCTTTCTCAGTAAATAAAATACAACCAAGTTAAACATTGGTGGCTGAAACTTGTACATCACAAACATACTGAACAATGGTAGGCTCTCTTGCTGGAACACCAATTCACAAATGTGGGAGCAATGTACTAATTGGAGTACAAACAAAGGAATAAAGGGAGGGTAATGTTTGTTTTGTCCAGATTGAGTTGACTGGAGAGGACCACAATCTTAGTTGGCGAAGCATGGGTGAATTAATGGACCATATCCTCATTACTAAATCGTCATAGCATTTGCCAAAAGTGATTCAGAGATCTCACATAAAATACAAAGCAGAATGGAACATTTTCCAGTTCATGGTGGATGATATTCGTCAAAGGAAGACAAAGTGCATTTCTTGCTGTGGAAAAATATCAATATATGATCTTTAGATGACCGCATGTGTCAGGCTGCCACATTTATACCCTTTCATAAATTTTGTAACAGTAATTATTTCATTTATCTGGTCTATCGAACTCAATTTATTGCACTGATTCATTTAATTTCATTCTGACCTTAGTAAACATACAAATATCTCTGCACTGGTTGGACTGTTATTAATTGATACTTGAACACAAATCATAAACATCTCAGATTTTGTAATACCAAAATAACTTTTAGAAGAATTGAAACCAGCTTTTCATTAGTATTTATAGAATAAACTTGCTCAAATGTTAGGAACATTTTCCAACTAATAATCTTACGGATATAAGCAACCTAATAAAAAGCACTGTTACTGAACATATTTTATGAATTTCAATACTTAAAGTTAAAAGTTGTGTAAAACTACGTTGCAATGTGAGAGGAACAATTTAATGTGCAACTAAATGAGACCAATTGATTTACAACAGAAAATTTTTGATTCTAATTCATACATTTTCTGTTTCGAATAATGAATGATGTGAACAGTTTTGTTAGAAATATATATAAGCAGTGGCGAAACAGCCAATGGGGCCTCAGTTTTCTGAAAGATTTTTGTGAGCCAGTTTTGTTACAGTTTTATGCAATGAAAACGTAATTCTGAAAGAGTCCATCGTGACAGCCTGAATTTCTTGAAATTTTACTTGGTACTACTAAACCATTAGCTTTACTGTCAAGAACTAAGCAAGTTGCAACAAATTTTGATGGAGCAAATACCCACAAAAATTCTTTTACAGCTCTGCAGCATTGGAGATCACCGAGAAACAAAGATGAGTATTTGCTAATTAACTATTATGCCCAGCTATATTTCACAGTAAAAATGCTCTGGCATCTGCGATTACTGGCTCTGGCCAGATTTTTGTGCAAGACAGTATGACTGTTGACCGTTCTCTTATTGACACGGAATCAGAAATCAGTGTGTATCTTACGGACACATATGAACACTGTACATCTTCAACACATCTCTTACTTACAGAAGTGAGTAATTCTGCAATTGCTACATACAGACAGCAGACATTGATATTCGATTTGGATGGAGATTTCCACTTCTTTTCTGCATCAAGCCACATAGTGCACAATGGCACCACCACACACTGCAGGCAAATTTTTAATCAGTTCACAGCTTTTGTGCCAGTTCTATAGGACAAGAATTCAGAACAGACCATGGCCAGTGTTAACAAAATTTCAATGTGGAGAGAAACTTGTCAACTACTCAATGGAAGCATATGTGAGAACGAAGTTAAGAATATCATGGTTCATGTGATCATGAGGAGTTATGAAAGAGTAGTGCTGTCCTTAGAGCTAAAGTGGCTGCTACACCAATGCAAAGCAACTACTGCAGTGCTAGAGCTTCTCTGATAACTGAATGGAGGCTGAATGCATACCTCTATGCCAGCTACCAAGATCATGACAGACAACAGCTGCTCGCAGACTTTCTCACACTCATGGACCCAGCAGTGGCTAAGAGCAAATGATGCCATTCCACACATCACATACAGACCACAACAGGACAACCTTTGGCTGATAGGCTGCGGCATTTACCACCACATAAATTACATGCTGCATAGTTAGATTGTCTGCCCCGATAGCTGAATGGTCAGCGCGCTGGACGGTCTGTCACGCCAAGCGGCCCAGGTTCGATTTCCGGCTGGGTCGGGGATTTTCTTCACTCAGGGACTGGGTGTTGTGTTGTTCTCATTATCATTTCATCGTCATCAGTGGAAGGCAATGGGAAACCACTGCTGGAATCACTTCCCTAGATGCTCATGCGGTGGACCTCTGATGAGGCTTTCCCCATGACAAGAGCTGCTGTTAGGCAGAACACAAAGTTTTTACAGTTAGATTTTGACAGTATGCTTTCAGAGAGGACAGGCACAAGCGCTCTCTGTGCATGGGCATCCCCTCTCCAAATGATTAAGAAAAAGAATGGCTCATAAATAATGTGCAGGGACTATAGAGCCTTAAACCCATGCACCACTCTGGACAGATATCCAGTTCCAAATGTGGCCGATTTTAACAATAATGTGTCTGATGCACATACTTATAGTGTGATAGTCAACAAATACTGATAGTAAAAGAAGATAAGCACAAAACTGCACTTGCCGCCCCATTTGACCTATTTGAATGCAGTACCATGATTTTTGGCCTATGGAGCACTGCCCAGGCGTGGCACTGCTTCATGCACGAAATACTGCAACATTTTGCCTTTGTTTTCTGTTACATGGATGATGTTATGGTGTTTTCTGAGAGTAAGAAGCAGTATATCAAGCAGTTACAGATGCTGTTTGAAAGGCTAGAGAGTTATGGAATAGTCAATAATTGTAATAAATATGTCTTGGCTAAAAAGGAAGTGCAGTTTTGGGATATGCAGTACCTATGTAGAAAGGCCTGATAATTACTTCAAGATTAAAGGAGACCTCTCACTGAAAAGGAGAAGTGTGAGTTGGTGAGAAGCACATACAAGAGAATAAAAACTTGCTAGCTTTTGGAGTTATTCTTTAACGAGCTAGAGTAAAACGTATTCCTGTATTTCACTCTAGCTCGTCAAAGGATAACTCCATAAGCTAGCACGTCAATTTTTTTTTCTGTGTGCCTACTGACAACTCAAAGCTTCTGCTTTTAAGTGAGTGGTCTCTTTTAACCCTACAATATTTACATTCTACAGGAACTTTTCTAAAACACAAATGCTTCATAACATTTTTAGTAATGTTGAACTATTCTAGAAGACATCTACCACATTAGGCAGAGGTATGGGAACCTCTAAACAGACTGCTCATCTGTAAAAACATGGATAGCAGCAGGAAGCTTCTTTGAACAGGTGCTGGAAGAGTATTTTGTGACCTAAAAACAGCTCTGGCAAACACAGCCAAAGCATGCCCAGTTGCAGGTGCCGCCATGGCACTAATGGTTGATGCGAGCTAGATGGCTGTAGGCGCAGTGTTGGAATAGTTCATTTCTCCAAATTGGTAACCACAGAGCTACTGTCAAAAACAAAAATGGTGTGCATCAGACTGAGAATTTTCACATACTTGACAGTGAAACATTTTAGGTCTTGGTTGGAGAGCCGGCATTTCAAAGTTTTTGCAGATCACAAATCTCTGACATTGATCTTCCAACAACTTACACAGCTCAACTTGCCTCATCAGTGAAGATACGCTGAGTTTATTGCACAATTTACAACTGATATTCATCACACTGTGGGTGAAAACAATATTGTAGCCGACTGACTGTCCCAAAACTGTGCAGCCTTAATCCAGTTGATTGGGTGGAGTTGGCAGTGGAACAAGAAACACGTGCTTTCCTCCATCAGGTTATAGTTAACCTGGATTCCAATGTGTTATGGCTAGAGTACATACTGATGCAGGGTACACATCGAGGGGTTTGGTGCAACACTTTGGTGCGACACATTGGGTAACGGAGTAGTCATTCCTATGAGGTGGCGACATAGCACTTACAACATTTACCGCAACCTATCATATCCCGGAACTAAAGCATCTGCAAAGCTGGTTGCAGATAAAGTGGGTTGACCTGGCATTCATAATGATCGCCAGAGATGGGCGTGTGCTTTCAGAAAATGCCAAATCTGCGAAGTTCCCAGGCATGTCTTTGCACCTGTAGATCCTTTCCCCACCCTAAAAGGAAGATTTTTGGAACCCATAATGACACTGTGGGCCCTCTCCCACATTCTCACTTATATTGCCTCTTACTTATTATGATCAAAAGGTTTACTAGGTGGCCTGAAGCATTACCTGTTCCACACATTTCTGTGGAATCAGTGGCCAGTGCTCTAGTTAACTGACAGTTTGCAAGGTGTGGAATTCTGCAGATAATCACTACAGACAGGGACAGACAAATTAAGAGCCAGCTGTTCAAGGAACTACTCAAGTTATGTGGATGTAACCATTTTCGCACTATGAGCCACCGTCCTGCAAGTAATGGGACGGTATATGCATCACTCTTTAGAGGCTGGATTGACATGTCACACCGAAGCCGGGTCGGATACAGTGCCTTTGATATTAATGGGACTGTGCAGGGCGATAAAAGAGGACTGGGATTGTTCAGCCACACAGCTCGTGTATGGTGAACGCATCGGAACCACTACTGCATTCAGAAGTTCCGAGTTCACGGTTCGTGTCTCCTGCAAAACCGACACTAATATTCACGTGGTCTGACAAACAGGTGATTTGCAAATTTCTTCTTATAATAGGGGCCCCTGGTTTTGCAACAACAGATCACAACAAGAAGTTGAACTGCATCAGACAAGTCACTAAGTCTATGAGATGCAGGACGAGTTGCAGCTCTACAAAAAGGGGAAGGGAAGATGTGGCGATCTCAACAGAGATCGAGTCAACACAAGTGCAAGTGCAAGCATTCAAATAAAGACTTATCTTTGATATCAAAATGATATAAAATTATGTCTTTTGCCCGAAGTTCTTTATGTTAGATACTAGTATATACCACCGCTGTGTGATTTCAGTGGTTTTGTGCACTGAGAGTAATTAATACTAATAAAGTGTATTAATTAATATTCACCATGAATAATGAATTGCATCAACCAACACTAAAAAGGTTCTTTTTGCGTGGCTAGATAAAAAAAATCAAAGCTCTATCTAAACATAGCAGTCATCGAAATAACATGAGGGAGTAAAGAAATTTGTTTGAAACTGGACGATATGAAAACTGGGCCAATAGACATAGAAAGCACAGTTATAAGGTTAAAATTTATCTATATAGTCATATGTATATAATTGCTAAGACTCACATACAGAGTGCAGGGAGAATTCTTTTTGACCACGCCTGTTCTTCAGCTTATGCCAGGTGATTCGACAGCAGTTTTAAGACAGTTATGTTTACATGTGTGTCTTCTCATGATGCAAAACCCTTTAAGGTATGGAGAAAGAAAATTCATTTTCGAGGTCTTATTTAAGTGTGAGTACAAGTATGTGTGGCCAAGGAATAATGCCCTAAGACCACCAAGACAGAAACTACAGTGGTGGAAATATTTATTGCATCACCATGAATTACTTTGTCTTTTTGTCTTTTGCAGCAGTTTGCTGCAGGTTATACCAGTCCCATTGTTGCTAAACGTTGCTGTGTTGCTGACATATTCTTGCCTTAATTATCTGACTTCCTCACGCAGGTTTTCCAACAATACACAACTCTTTGTTGTTGTTGATTGGTTTTACAACGAAACCAGTGGTGATAGTGCCATTTTGAGTTGAGACTTTTCAGTCAGAAGATGGGCGGTCAGTTGAATTAACACCGGAAAAGAAAGCTGCTATACTTGCTTATTCGTTTGTTGGTCTCAGCACCAGAGAGATGGCCTCTAAGACAGGATTTAATCAGTCAATGATTTCAAGGTTACTGAAAAAATACAGGGAAAAAGGAAATGTTGATCGTGAGAAAGGAAGAGGTTGTAAAAGGGCGTCTACTGCCAAACAGGAGCGGGTATTGAAAAGGTTTTCGCTCAATGATCGTCGCCTGTCATCAACTGAACTAAAGCAAGACTGGGAAGGAATGTGCGACATCTCAGTAACCAGTACAACTGTAAGAAATAGACTAATGGAGGCTGGACTCTCAGCCCGTCTTTCTAGAAGGAAGCCTTTATTGACCAAGATAATGTGACAACAGTGACTACAATGGGCAAAGGCACATGCGACATGGACACCTGAGATGTGGAACAAAGTAATCTTTTCAGATGAGTCCAAATTTAATCTGTATGGCTCAGATGGAAAAGTGTTCATGCATCGAAGAAAAGGTGAAGAATTTTTGCCATCATGCATAACAGATACAAACACCCACAAGGACAGATGGTCTGGGGGTGCATTTCCAGTCATGGAGTAAGTAATCTGGGCTTCATCAATGGCACTGTCAATGCAGATGCCTACATAAGCATCATTGGAAGGAAGCTTATGCCAGCCGTTAGAGACAGTTTGGAGATGTTTCCAACTGCATTTTTCAGGATGACTCCACTCCTTGCCATAGAGCTTTGAAGGTGAGTCCTATGACTAATATTTGTACCAAACACAAAGCAGATTACTTTCTTGGTTAATTATCACATACTTCTACATTTCAGGTAAAATCTTTCCTTCGATAAAATGGGGTTCGAGTATTAGAGTGCCCTGGGAACAGCCCTGATCTCAATCCTATTGAGAACTGTTGGAAGTTCATGGGAAATGCTATCACCAAAAAGAAGCCACGGAATAAACGGGAGCTGTTGGAGACCCTTGTGCATGTGTGGTTTCATGAACTGAATGAGGAGTACACTAAAATGTTAATTCTTTCAAAGCTTTCACGATGCCAAGTGGTAATTAAGGCACGTGGTGAAGCAACAAAGTATTAAATGCAACAGTGTGTTCATATGAGACAATACAACCACTAAAATCCATCAGCGTTATGTTAAAACATTAATATGCAGTGTTTCATTCAATATTAGTATTCATATTTCAGAATAGCAAACAGAATAACTGACATATCCACTTACACTCAGTTTCCAAGAAAGTGTTTTATAGATATATATATATAAATAATAGAAACAAAAATTAACAATAAAAACTTATTGTGTATATTCATTTCTGATAGAAATCAAGAGAAATCAGGCAAATATAGCTCAGTTATTCAATGATTGTAACAAAAATTATTAATTGTAACAGGTAAAGCAATAAATATTTCCACCATTGTATTGCAACTGAATACCTTATACCAGCACATAAGAGGGCATTGTACTTGCAACTGCTACTGTTCCAGTCCATTTACTACTTCAGGCACAAGTACCAGGCAGTGACGCATTGGAACCACTACTGCATTCACAAGTTCTGAGTTCACGGTACGTGTCTCCTATAAAACCGACACTAATATTCACGTGGTCTGGCAAACAGGTGATTTGCAAATTTCTTCTTATAAGAGGGGCCCCTGGTTTTGCAACAACAGATCACAACAAGAAGTTGGACTGCATCAGACAAGTCACTAAGTCTATGAGATGCAGGACAAGTTGCAGCTCTACAAAAAGGGGAAGGGAAGATGTGGCGATCTCAAGGAAGGACGGGGGAGGGACGGAGGGGGGAGGGACGGAGGGGGGAGGAGGGGCGGAGGGGGGCTGGGGGCGGAGGAGAGGAGGGACGGAGGGGGGAGGAGGAACGGAGGGTGGAGGAGGGACGGAGGGGGGGAGGAGGGACGGAGGGGGGAGGAGGGACAGAGGGGGAGGGACGGAGGGGGGAGGAGGGACGGAGGGGGGAGGGACGGAGGGGGGAGGGACGGAGGGGGGGAGGGACGGAGGGGGGGAGGGCCGGAGGGGGGAGGGACGGAGGGGGGGGACGGAGGGGGGGAGAGGGACGGAGGGGGGGAGGAGGGACGGAGGGGGGGAAAGGAGGGACGAAGGGGGAGGGAGGAGGGACGAAGGGGGGGTAAGGAGGGATGAAGGGGGAAGGAGGGACGAAGGGGGGGAAAGGAGGGACGAAGGGGGGGTAAGGAGGGACGAAGGGGGGGAAAGGAGGGACGAAGGGGGGGTAAGGAGGGACGAAGGGGGGGTAAGGAGGGACGAAGGGGGAGGGAGGAGGGACGAAGGGGGAGGGAGGAGGGACGAAGGGGGAGGGAGGAGGGACGAAGGGGGGATGAGGTGATCACCACCAGAGGAAGGAGGGAGTGTTTACAATGCTGTAAGTGAGCTGAGCTGGGAGACATCAACTTCACAGTTCCTATTTTTGTACAAATGAAATTTTGTGGCAGAAATTGTACAAAAAATCTGATGAATGGTAGCACGTTTGCTAAAATGTTAATTCCTTGCAAAGTTTTCTCATTACTTAATAACATTAACAGCACAGTACAATAACAAATATCTAGAGCAGTGGTTTCCAAGCTATACGTACCATGACCATAGCAGAGGTTTTATGAGAAGAGAAAAATAACATTTAAAAAATTTTCAATGGACATTCGGAAACAGAAAAGCTTACTTTGTATTGACCTATTGGGCTTCCACTTATTTGTGAATAACACAAATCACAAATACTGAAAATCTGAGTTGCAGATAGGCACAACGAAAAGACTGCCACAAATAAGCTCTTGGCCAACAAGGTCTTCATCAAAAATATACAACACACACACAACTGCAGTCTGGCACCTAAAGTCACAATGCAAGCAGCGGCACCAGTGCATGATGGGAGTGGCAACTGGGTAGGGGTAAGGAGGAGGCTGGGGCGGCAAGGGGGAGGCATAGTAGGGTAGGGCAGGGTAGGGTAGGGTAGAGTAGAGTAGGGTAGGGTAGCGGTGGGGGTCAGTGACGTGCTGCTGGGGACTGTGCAGGGCAAGGTGGAGAGAGGGTACAACAACTACGGGCAGTCAGGAGGTTAGAGTGGGAACTCTGTAGTGGTAAGGAGGAGGCTGGGGTGGCAAGGGGGAGGCATAGTAGGGTAGGGTAGGGCTGGGGGAAAGTGACGTGCTGCTGGGGAGTGTGCAGGGACGAGGTGGAGAGAGGGTATGACAACTAAGGGCAGTTTGGAGGTTAGACATTGGGGGAGAGGAGGGGGAGGGAGGAGCGACGGAGGGGGAGGGAGGAGCGACGAAGGGGGAGGGAGGAGCGGCGAAGGGGGAGGGAGGAGCGGCGAAGGGGGAGGGAGGAGCGGCGAAGGGGGAGGGAGGAGCGGCGAAGGGGGAGGGAGGAGCGACGAAGGGGGAGGGAGGAGCGGCGAAGGGGGAGGGAGGAGCGACGAAGGGGGAGGGAGGAGCGGCGAAGGGGGAGGGAGGAGCGACGAAGGGGGAGGGAGGAGCGACGAAGGGGGAGGGGGGAGCGACGAAGGGGGAGGGGGGAGCGACGAAGGGGGAGGGAGGAGCGACGAAGGGGGAGGGGGGAGCGACGAAGGGGGAGGGAGGAGCGACGAAGGGGGAGGGGGGAGCGACGAAGGGGGGGAGGAGCGACGAAGGGGGGGGGAGGAGCGACGAAGGGGGGGGAGGAGCGACGAAGGGGGAGGGAGGAGCGACGAAGGGGGAGGGAGGAGCGACGAAGGGGGAGGGAGGAGCGACGAAGGGGGAGGGAGGAGCGACGAAGGGGGAGGGAGGAGCGACGAAGGGGGAGGGCGGAGGTACGAAGGGGGAGGGCGGAGGGACGAAGGGGGAGGGCGGAGGGACGAAGGGGGAGGGCGGAGGGACGAAGGGGGAGGGCGGAGGGACGAAGGGGGAGGGCGGAGGGACGAAGGGGGAGGGCGGAGGGACGAAGGGGGAGGGCGGAGGGACGAAGGGGGAGGGCGGAGGGACGAAGGGGGAGGGCGGAGGGACGAAGGGGGAGGGCGGAGGGACGAAGGGGGAGGGAGGAGGGACGAAGGGGGAGGGAGGAGGGACGAAGGGGGAGTGACGAAGGGGGAGGGAGGAGGGACGAAGGGGGAGGGAGGAGGGACGAAGGGGGAGGGAGGAGGGACGAAGGGGGAGGGAGGAGGGACGAAGGGGGAGGGAGGAGGGACGAAGGGGGAGGGAGGAGGGACGAAGGGGGAGGGAGGAGGGACGAAGGGGGAGGGAGGAGGGACGAAGGGGGAGGGCGGAGGGACGAAGGGGGGAGGGCGGAGGGACGAAGGGGGAGGGCGGACGGACGAAGGGGGAGGGCGGACGGACGAAGGGGGAGGGCGGAGGGACGAAGGGGGAGGGCGGAGGGACGAAGGGGGAGGGCGGAGGGACGAAGGGGGAGCGACGAAGGGGGAGGGCGGAGGGACGAAGGGGGAGGGCGGAGGGACGAAGGGGGAGCGACGAAGGGGGAGGGCGGAGGGACATAGGGGGAGGGAGGAGGGACGAAGGGGGAGGGAGGAGGGACGAAGGGGGAGGGAGGAGGGACGAAGGGGGGGGGGAGGAGGGACGGAGGGGGGAGGAGGGACGGAGGGGGGAGGAGGGACGGAGGGGGGAGGAGGGACGGAGGGGGGAGGAGGGACGGAGGGGGGAGGAGGGACGGAGGGGGGAGGAGGGACGGAGGGGGGAGGAGGGACGGAGGGGGAGGAGGGACGGAGGGGGGAGGAGGGACGGAGGGGGAGGAGGGACGGAGGGGGAGGAGGGACGGAGGGGGAGGAGGGACGGAGGGGGGAGGAGGGACGGAGGGGGGGGGGAGGGGGTGGAGTGACGGAGGGGGGAGGATGGACGGAGTTGGGGAGGAGGGACGGAGGGGGGAGGATGGACGGGGAGGAGGGACGGAGGGGGGAGGATGGACGGAGTGGGGGAGGAGGGACGGAGGGGGGAGGATGGACGGAGTGGGGGAGGAGGGACGGAGGGGGGGAGGAGGGACGGAGGGGGGGGAGGGACGGAGGGGGGGAGGGACGGAGGGGGGAGGGACGGAGGGGGGAGGAGGGAGGGGGAGGGACGGAGGGGGAGAGGAGGGACGGAGGGGGAGAGGAGGGACGGAGGGGGGGAGGAGGGACGGAGGGGGAGAGGAGGGACGGAGGGGGGGAGGAGGGACGGAGGGGGGAGGAGGGACGGAGGGGGGAGGAGGGACGGAGGGGGGAGGAGGGACGGAGGGGGGGGAGGAGGGGACAGAGGGGGGGGAGGAGGGACAGAGGGGGGGAGGAGGGACGGAGGGGGGGAGGAGGGACAGAGGGGGGGAGGAGGGACGGAGGGGGGGAGGAGGGACGGAGGGGGGGAGGAGGGACGGAGGGGGGGAGGAGGGACGGAGGGGGGGGAGGAGGGACGGAGGGGGGGAGGAGGGACGGAGGGGGGAGGAGGGAGGGAGAGGGACGGAGGGGGAGGGACGGAGGGGTGAGGAGGGAGGGGGAGGGACGGAGGGGGAGTGAGGAGGGACGGAGGGGGAGGGACGGAGGGGGAGTGAGGAGGGACGAAGGGGGGAGTGAGGAGGGACGAATGGGGAGTGAGGAGGGACGAAGGGGGAGTGAGGAGGGACGAAGGGGGAGGCAGGAGGGACGAAGGGGGTTGGCAGGAGGGACGAAGGGGGAGTGAGGAGGGACGAAGGGGGAGGGTGGAGTGACGAAGGGGGAAGGAGGAGGGACGAAGGGGGAGGGAGGAGGGACGAAGGGGGAGGGAGGAGGGACGAAGGGGGAGGGAGGAGGGACGAAGGGGGAGGGAGGAGGGACGAAGGGGGAGGGAGGAGGGACGAAGGGGGAGGGAGGAGGGACGAAGGGGGGGGAAAGGAGGGACGAAGGGGGAGGGAGGAGGGACGAAGGGGGGGGTAAGGAGGGATGAAGGGGGAAGGAGGGACGAAGGGGGGGAAAGGAGGGACGAAGGGGGGGTAAGGAGGGACGAAGGGGAGGGGCGGAGGGACGAAGGGGGAGGGAGGAGGGACGAAGGGGGAGGGAGGAGGGACGAAGGGGGGATGAGGTGATCACCACCAGAGGAAGGAGGGAGTGTTTACAATGCTGTAAGTGAGCTGAGCTGGGAGACATCAACTTCACAGTTCCTATTTTTGTACAAATGAAATTTTGTGGCAGAAATTGTACAAAAAATCTGTTGAATGGTAGCACGTTTGCTAAAATGTTAATTCCTTGCAAAGTTTTCTCATTACTTAATAACATTAACAGCACAGTACAATAACAAATATCTAGAGCAGTGGTTTCCAAGCTATACGTACCATGACCATAGCAGAGGTTTTATGAGAAGAGAAAAATAACATTTAAAAAATTTTCAATGGACATTCGGAAACAGAAAAGCTTACTTTGTACTGACCTATTGGGCTTCCACTTATTTGTGAATAACACAAATCACAAATACTGAAAATCTGAGTTGCAGATAGGCACAACGAAAAGA